>NW_021636359.1:0-56568 GCF_004799145.2 Neltuma alba
AAAAAGCTATTAAGAACAGACAAATAACATCAGTTCAGTTCAGAACTGGCAGTGTTCTGCTTTCTACTAATATAAAAACTGTCAAAAATTGCCTTTCTTTTCAGGAGTTTTGGGAAAAGTTCAAAACAGAGGATATATAAATAGAACATCTTTCTCACCTGAAGCCATGAAGGGACATTGCTGCGATATCCTGTGGCTAGTAGGATTGCATCAATATCGAGCGTTTCGCCATTGACGAGCTCAACTTGGTGCTTGTTAAAGCTCTTGATCCCTGGTACAACCTTTATGTCTCCGGATCTAATCTTCTCCAATGTTCCAATGTCCAAAACAGGGGTCTTCCCCTGGGTTTTTCAGCTCCAATGGGCCCGTCGATGGCCGTTTTAGCCCGTATTTCTCAACGTCCCCGAGAACCAACCATGCAAGAATCAGTAGGAGCTTGTCGACGAGCCAGAGAGGTAGCCACTTCAACATCATAACGGCCAGTTCGAACGTTGATTTTCCGAATATCTCTCTGGGTAATACATGAACCTGTATGACAAAAGCAGAGCAAACCCTGTCATTTCTTGTTATTTCAGTGAAACAAGACAGATGCACTCACTTAAGAACTGTACAGGTATTTGATACTTACAGAGCTACGAACAACCATCGAAGGTGACGCATTGTGGTTACAGAGGTCGAGAGAGAGCTCCATGCCGGAATTGCCACACCCCACAACGAGAACTTTCTTTCCCCTGAAACTTTCCCCTGACTTGTAATCACACACATGAATGATTTCACCTTTGAATTCACCCAACCCTTCGATATCAGGCATGACACACTCGGCATTCTCGCCGGTGGCCACCACGAGCCACCGGCAAATATACTCGACCTCAGTTCGAGTAGACCCGACCGTGGAAACGGTCTTGACCCGCCAGAAGCCGCAGGTCTCGTCGTACCTAGCGGATTGAACGCACTCGTTGAATCGTGGGTTGATCTGAAAACGCTTAGCATATGATTCGAGGTAGTCGATGAATTGTCTCTTTGTGGGGTACTCTGGGAAGTCCTCTGGGAATGGAACTTTGGGGAGCTGACAGAACTGCTTAGGAAGGTGAAGCTTGAGTCTGTCGTAGGTTCGCTTCTGCCAGAGAGAGGCTATGCAATCAGCTCGCTCAAGAACCATGAAAGGGACGCCTTGTTCTCTGAGACAAGCCGCCGTGGCTAGGCCGGAGGGGCCTGCTCCGACGATCACAGGGCCGTTCACCCAAATGCAGCGCCGAGAGAACAAGTCTTCATGATCGACTAGGCGAAACAAGTTCTCCATCATTCAGCTCTAATATTGGGTTTGTGGGTAAGCGAAGGATCCCAGAAAGATTGTGTTTTTGATCGTTAGAGAGGGAGGGAGAGAAGTTAGGATTTGAAGTAGAGGATTGGAAGCGGAAGGAATGAAGAGAAAGTGAATGTGGGAGAAGGCTTAAATAGAGGCATTTAGGGATGGCTGAGAGGTGCATGTGGTGTGAGTGCCGAGTTTATGCGCTCCTTTTCTCTCATATTCCTCAAATCATTATTGAAGTCTTTAGTAGCCATTTTATTTCCCCCTTGTATATATATTTTTTAATGAAGAATTATTTCTTTTCAGTACATTTTTGTATCTTTTGTTTCATTATTTTAATAGATTCTTCTGCTTTTAACTTATTTTTAAAATTGCTCCACGATTAGCATCCAATTTGGTTTCATTGTATATTAGCTTTTATCGAGAAACTCAAGTATGATTAACAAATATAAAAAAGAGAAGAAATATCATGCGCAGTTCATTTAATTTAGAATGCAATCAAAATTCCCAATATTTATGGTAGTAGAAGGCTTATTTAATTTATTAGCTCTCTTTTTTTTTTTTTTGGTTCTCTTGCACAAAACAGTAAAGTTAGCACGAAACAAGTTAAAAGTTAGGTGGGGGTTGAGAGTCGTAGGGGGTAGAAATTTGATGCACACACCACCCAACGCAGATATGCGAACTAATAAGTAATAATAATGAATAATGATTGGAAATATATTCTTGTTATATATAAATAATAAAGAGTTGCAAATTAAAATAGCGGATTCGATGTATTCTTTTTTTTTTTTAATGAATATTAGAGGAAGGAAAAACGACCCCCGTGGGCAAATTACAATATAGATTCCCTTTTAGGCCAAGGATCCAATTATGAGCTGTAATATCAGAATTTTTTTTTTTACTACAAATTACAACCTCCCATTTGTAAAGGGATTTTTTATATCATTTTATTATAAGAGCAGCATTGGGGTTGTAATTTGGTTGAATTTACGTGAAGAGATTTGGGAAGAACAATGGATTGGAATGTATGGGATACAGACGTGACGTGGGGGTGAGATTCTGTAGGGTCCAGGTGGTGAGCTGACGTGGCGGGTGCTGACTAGGATTAGCCAAGATGAGACCACGTGGAGTGGGGGACCCACGTTGGCAGTATTGAGGACCTTCGGAGTTCGGACCCGCAACTGCCTGCCCCCTGCCCGGTGCCCATTGCGCCAGCCGGACTTCCACACTACGGTTTTGAGGAATTGGATTTTTTTTAGTGTCTTCAATCAATTTGTCAGTTAGAGAATTAATATGTTTATGTTATTTTTATATTTTAACTCATTTATAACAAACTTAATTTCTTCTTAATTCCTTAAGCACACTGCACATCAAATTTAATTAAGTTTCTACATTAAAGAATATGAATCCAAATTAAAGAAGTTTCATCTAAATAGCAGTATCAGTTCATCACACAAATGTATATATATATATCCATCACGTTACAACAGTAAGATCTGGTTGATTAATTTAAGGGGTGTAATATATACACACGTCCTACACTATCCTTAATGTATAAGTTGTTAATTTGCTAGCTCTCTTTAATTATTGCTCCAAAACCTTAAATGGCAATCAAAAGGAATTTGAGGGAGTATAATATTTTTTTTAAGAAGCGAAAAAGAATCTTACCAAAAAAGATCGAGTTAAGAGCCCCCTTTTAGATATATAATAAGAAAAAGGCAAGAACTCTGAATCATTAAAATATTTAATAATGGCTATAGTATGAGGTTCCTCATCATTAACAAATAAATATTATCAAAAATAATGATTATTATTATATCATTCTTGATCAATAAAAAGCTGAAAGCACACACATCGAACTATGTATATAATCTAACCTTTGGTCCTTAATATAAGAATTAGTTAACTAATTTCAGTAGATTTAAAAAATTAGTTAAACTAGTTATTTGTATTAAACATGTATTATCTTTCTTAAAATATATTTTTTAATCAAGTATATTAGCTAAAACTATTCTTACTATTATGACTGCTTTGACAAAAAA
This sequence comes from Neltuma alba, assembly GCF_004799145.2. Taxonomy (NCBI): domain Eukaryota; kingdom Viridiplantae; phylum Streptophyta; class Magnoliopsida; order Fabales; family Fabaceae; genus Neltuma; species Neltuma alba. The sequence goes on from NW_021636359.1 coordinate 3,352, forward strand.
AATAGATAAATATGAAAAAAAATATATTAGGGTCTTATATTTAGAACTAATATAAAAATTAAATCATGGAGCTAGTACTCTCCATGTTTCTTTAGCCAGGACCATTAACTTTTGCACACATGGAAAACCATCGGAACAAGTATGTCTCTTTCAACGGGTAGTAAACAAATGTTGGTTAATACACCGAATCCAACGTGGTATGCCAATGATATAAAGTTGGAGTAAAAGTCATCATGGGATCTTGATTAATAATAATTAAGCTTTTTCTTGCCGAATTCAATAATAAGAATGATAAATAATGAAAGAAGCACCTAACTAAACTAGCTACAGGCCTTAAACTATCAATGTCAAGTCCAGTTAAAGGAGATATACATGCAAGTACAATAATCTTCTTCAAAAGCTAGCTTTTCTTTTCTTTTTTGGTTCTGGGAAATGATATGGCGTGCCCCACTTTGACAAGTGGTTAAAATTTCATGGGAATAAGATCAGAGGGAAGCATGTGCACGAGGCCTCGGAACTCCATAGGAGTCTCTTCTTTTCACGAAAATCTTTTAAGCTACAACCTTGGCCTCACATATTATTTATATAATTGCTTTGGGGAGATCGAATGAGAATGAATTAGTATGCTTCGAAAAGAGAGTGGAAAAAGGAAACTAAACTCCAAATGCTAGAATCCAAAGAGATAGGCATGAAATGAGAGCCATATCGATGTGATATGATCAATAAGGATATGTGTTTGTATTTTCTTATCACTAAGCTTTGCCATACCAGCCTTGCAGTGCTCCACAGCCAGCTTGGGATGGATAGCCTCATTCATTAACTTCACCTTTTCCCTTTTAGGACGTGGTGATCCATTCGATCACTTCAAATATAATACTTTTCGCCCCTCTCTCTCTATTCTTTTTCTCTTTTTTGGTATAACTCATAGTATATATTTTCAGGTTATTTTGGGTTTGAAACTAATCTTTTTTTAGTTGGGAGAATTAAGATTAAAGTCCTCCCAATAAGTACATTTCCTAAAATTCGAACTTGTATTATCCTCCATATAGGATGGAATCGTTACCAACTCAACTCACAGTTTGTCGGTTTTTTGTTCTCTTCTTTACTTCTTAGTATATATACATACATATATATATAGTTTATACAGCAATACTATAATATAGTCACAAACACCTTCAATCAATCATCATATAGCTAGGGTTTTCTTCAAAAGTTAAATTCCAAGAGCTTTCTGTAGCCGGCGCTGATTTGCTGTACCTATCTAAATAAAAACACCCAATTGATAGAAAACAGAAGAGAACTGCTTATGTGTGTGTGTGTGTTTGTGTGTACGATCATATATAACACACACACACACATACATATATATAAAGTAAGTTATAGCGTAATGAGTGAGAGAGTCATGCGTAAAAGGAAAAAAGTAGGAGAAAAAGGGGGAAATGATTGGGATATTAAGGAGTGGGCTTCTTCGAATATATATGAAGCTCTGTGTGGCTTCACTTAATATTGCTGGAATTATTTCAGTTGCCAGCTTTCTACTATTAGCTAGTAGCAGAAAGCCAACCCCATTGCATATAGGATTATATACACACACACACACACACACACATATTATGGTTGTTGTTGGGTTCCACGTTTTTATAGTTTATTATTATATTTCTATCGATAAATATATATATATGCACTGTTTGGTTGCTCGGAAAATTCGTATTATTAGGTGAACGTGGAATCCAAAACGATCACAGGTTATATAGCCTTTGTCTTTTGGGAAAATGTACAGAGCTATATATATGGGAGAGGATGTTCTTTTGGTTTTGATTTGGAGGATATATTTTATGCGTAATGGAACAACTTGCATATATAATTCTTATTTAACTTAAATTGTGAATTCTCAAACAATAATATTAAGAGAATTAGATCAATACTAACGTAACCACCATGCATGAAATATCCTGATAATTAACAAAAACAAAGAAAAGCGAAACAATATAATGATAATGACAGCAAGTAATTAATTAAGGTGCGTAATTAATAAAAAACAACTGATAAGCTGCTCACGTCAAGCTAAATCTTAATTAAGCAGCAGTTATCAATAAAAAGTAATAATCCCAGCAGGAGCAACTAATTAATATAATGTTGTCTAAATTTGGCTGGACTTACAGTTACACCAGAACTTTTTTTTTTTTTTAACCTTATTATTTGTGGCTGGAAACTGAAGCATATATCCATCACGTCCATTTCAGTTTTTCACAAATAAGAAAGCGATGAAATAAAATTATTGTTTTTTTAATTCCATATTTCTTCTTGGTCAACTAGCCAAGAAATTAAAATAACTCCTCTCCTTTTATGCGTGTGTCGTCCTTCTTCATGCCTGTACGTGAGCAAAACCATAAATAAATATAATTTTTATTTCATACATTTTTTTTTGACCAGAAATTTTTATTTCATACATAAACTATAAATCTCACCATTAATGTCATTCTTCATGCCCCATGAGAGCAAGTTCACAGTACGTATTTATATCTATAAACCACTAGAGTGGCATAACATGTTAAAATAATTAATTAACCAGGTTTAGGTAGTATATTTCGTGATTAACCAAGGGCCTAGATAGATTATTGCAAGAGGTTTATATATGCCAAAAATTAATAATATGTCTTGAATTGGGAAATATCTTCCAACCACTTGTAATATTTTAATTAAATAATAATATGTCTTGACTTTGGATAAGATCAATTTAATAATGCAATCTTTTATTTAGTTAAAACTAATTCAGCTAATATTTAACTAAATACTCATTAATTTAATATTATTTAATTACATCAAATTGCAGGATTACATTAAATATTTCTGTCCATCAGGAAAATGGATCTAACATAAAACACACACACACACACTTCGGCTTTTCTTTGTGTGTGAGGAGGTATAAAACAACAGGTGCGTGCCCACAACTTATACACTCATTTGTTATTATCATAATATCTGTTATCATTTAAAAAAAACGCTTAACAGAGACGTGCAAGGCCTTTTTCTTTTATAATACTCCCTCTGGTTCTAAATATAAGACCCATTTTATAGTGTAATTTATATTACAAAATAAGTCTATATTTAAGACCGGAAGAGTATATAATTTCGAGTATACTGTTTCTAAAACCAATATATTCTCTATATATATGGGCGCGCCCAGATTTTAGACATATATACGTTTATTAAGTTAAAAATGAAAATTGAGCTAAGAATATCGATGAGAACATGACCAGCTAGGCTTAGACTAATATTAGGATCCGTTTGGCAAGAGAAAAAACCTTCTCCAAAAAAATTTTAAATCAAACTTGTTAGAATTTCTTTCTCTCTTCTCCTTCCGTCTCCTCCCCTCTATTTCTCTCATACCAAACATAGAGTTAGTGTTGTGTATACATAAATATATAAATGTTATCAAACCAAAAAGCTAATAGCCACATATTAAAATGCAAGGGCCCGGGGTACGTAGTGTGAGTCACATGGGCGAGCACCTAGCTAGATACTAACAATTATAAGCCTGTGAATAATATATATAATAAAATGATCCCAGAAAATCAAAGAATGCAAAATAAAATCCGATCAAATATCTATGGAGGTCAAGATCAGAACCTTAAAAAGATTTACCAGATCTTCGTTTTCTCATAATAACATCTTTTCTTGTTTTTTATCCCACTTTTCATTCTGGCCACCGTATTAATCAGAGAGACAAATTCTACCAAATTTGGTTTCCACGGAATATTTTCCGGCATGTGTTTGGATTCGCTCTATCTTGGTAAATATATTATTGCCCTCAAAATTAATATTTAGATTGATTCTTCAGTCGCATTTTGTCGTGGCTACGCACCGTGCCTACCAGTAAACCATTTTCAGCTCGTCATATATATATATATATATATATATATTAATTGATTGATCGATATATTTAATGCCTAATCATGTCACGACAAATAATTGATGAAAAGTGGGTCTTCGTTATTTCATTCGTTAATTCTTGTTCTTTTTGTAGTGGCCGTGGGTTCAAACAAAAAATAAAATATTTTACATATATCATAACTAATTGTGTACAATAGGTATATCTTTGATCACATATTTATTAATACTTAGATGCTATATATAGCTCTGCCCACCCCCACCAAAAAATAAACAATAAAATAAAATAAAATAAAGCTCCTTCTCTCTACACACACATATGTCGAGTCTATAAATATATTAAATAGGATATTGCTTTCATGATGACTACAGCTAACAGATCCATATACTTTAGTTAAAAATTTGACGCGCAATGTTAGCATATATAAGAAATAAAATTTTAATTCCAATGAAATGTTCTGTGTCAAATTTGGTTGGTTTGAGAATCAATTAATGGAGTGATTAGTTTTGCTCCTTATTGAATTAAAACTTTAACAAATCATATATATGCTGCAAATTGCAAATTAATCAGGTGAATAGTTGTGTGTGATATAGAAACTGAAGGGGGGAAAAACATGGACCAACGTGGACCCCGGCCATTAGCGATCATATATGCAGCATTGCTTCATCGACCAGTTAATTTGATGGTCTTTCTATATGGTCTTATTCAGGAGTGCCTGAAGTTTGAACATTAAATTTATTTTTATTGATTTTGTTCTTAATTATTATTTTTTATTTTTTCTCCTCATCTTTTTCTTATATATACTTCATTCTCTTTCATCATTTATCTTATTATTAGTATTTCTCTAATTCCCTCTCTTATTTATTTTCTCATTAAATAATGACATAATTTTAAGAAAAACATGTTTAATTTTTACATATTTATTACTTTTAATTAATTTAACAGTTTTCTTAAATCATGTAATTTGATTATATAATAAAAAGTAGCTGAGGGAGTATAATAGTATATGCGTGGGTGTCTATATATTATACACATTCCCTGGGAATTAGTTATGGTTTACTAGATTTAGAGTACACAGCTCCCAATGAGCTATGTTAGGTTGAAACTGTGACCACTTAATAAAGTTTGAATTTGAAAAAATATAAATATATATATATAATCATATGTTATGAGGGGCACTGTACCTGGCGCAACCAAAGCGTCGCATGTGGCAGGGCAGACCATCCCTTTCTTTCGACTTCACAAAATTCCACTTTCTGAATAAAAGTTAATTAATTAGTATATTATATATTAATTACACATATTATTGGGGTTCAAATTAAAAATTGCAACTTCTCTTCAACCTAGGTTCCGCCCCCAAACACTCTTCTTATTACAAAGACTCCATGTTATATATGTTCCTCACTGATATTTCTGATTATCGATTACTTCTTTTGTTTTTAAATGTTTTGAGCTCCACAGGCAGCGTGCATGGCGGTGACCTGTTAATCAGACTGCTTTTGTAATCATCAATTAATTATTAAAATTAATCATCCATGTTTACCAGTAGGTCATACTCTTAATTACATACCCAAAATAGAGTCATAATTGATTTAGTAATATTAATTAAATATTCTGTTGTTTTTTAAAAGATTTTATGATATAATGGATTAAAGGGTTTTTTTTTTTTGCCCTTCAACTGTTGGCTGAAGAGTGTCTAGCTTGTATCTTAAGCACTAAAATGGGGCAACGATAATAATGCAATATTATCCATTTTTAATAGATCCAGGGGTTGACTGATAGTTGACTCGTTAAATGCTTGGCTGGCCATCCACCTCACTTTTCTCCTCTTCCTCGATCAAAAGGCCGTCCTCTGCGACTTAATTCGACGCCTTCCTCCGGTTTGCTCATTGAGGAGGCAGGTGCAGGGACGATCTGAAGAATCAGCCTTGTAAGCAACGTGACGTGGATCGCCAGCTAAGCATTTACTGGGTCGACTAACGGTCAGCCTCTGGATCCTATTAATAACGGATAATACCGCATCATTCACATATATTACTTCTGATCCTGATATAAAATCTAATTGACTTATTTGTGTTGATTAAAAAAATTTGTTGAGTTAGTTATTTAATTTATAATAATTACGTGTTGTCTTTCTTAAAATACTCTTGATAAGCATGTGTTAGCAAAAACTACTATTTGATTAAACTTTTAACATGTGTAACTAGTATAAGGACTGTTTTGAAAAAAATAAATAAACATAAGAGACAAAATGGATTATAGTTTTATATTTATAATCAAATTGAAAGTCAAAATAACTCTTATATTAAGAACCAAGATAGTATATTGCACTATTTTAGAACTTGCATTAAACATTACTACACTTGATAATAAAGAATCAATTTTTCGGAATTATGCTTTATATTTTATTACAAAAGAGAGTAACAACTACTTGTTCAGGACGTGATCAAAGAAGGGGTGCGTGTGTGTGTGTGTAAACATCACCTCCGCCAGTTAAGGGCCGTTTTATCTACTGGTTCATTTGCTCTCCTCGATCGTAGTTGCAGTATCAATGCATTATATATATATATACTCCTCCGGTCCTTATTATAAGACCCAATTTGACTTTTTATTTGGTCCTAATTATAAGACCCAATCCATTTTGTCTCTTATATTTATGCATTTTTTTCCAAGATAATCCTTCTAATAATGATAGTTTTAGCTAATATACTTAATTAGCAAGGATATTTTAGGAATGACAACACTTATTTATTATAAATAACCAACTTAACTTACTTCCTTAATCTCCTCAAATAAGTCAATTGGGTCTTATAATTAGGACCGGAGGAGTATATATATATAGCAGTGTTTGAATCCCGAGAAAATTCCAGAAGAGAGAAGTGGATAGTGTATTAGAATATCTGGGGTGTGTTTGGAGAAGGCAATTAGTTTCCGAACTTCGAAGATGTCTACGTGGGTGCCTTAGAAGCAAGAAGATTCATGCACATTCCACGTAGGCGCGCACAACTGCATATAATTCCTTCGGACTTAACAATTCTCTATACACTGTAAACAACGAAAGTACCATTGTTTTGTTTTTCCGATGAAAATTTAAAGAAACATGTGAAAGAGTTTTGGGGTTTCGCAAGTGGAGGGTATATGTGTGGGTAGCTAGGTAGAATAGGAGGGAAGATGATTTGCATTGCGTTTTGAGGATGGGGATGGAAGAGCACATGGAGAAGCATCGTCCGAGGCCGAGGCTCACTCGTAGGCATATGCAAATTAATAATGCAACAAATATTAACATGGTCGTCTCCTTTGTTATAAATTAACTATTCCCTAATAATCTTCCCTTGATCTGCTTTTGTGCCTTGAGATTAGTACTGTTCATTAATCCATGTGCCCCCATTTTCGTTCCCTTGGATCAAAACCATGAACTCTTCCATAAACTGATGCTTTTTTGTCAGATACATTTGACTCAATTGACACTACTAAGCACACGTTCTTTGGAAGTCTTTGCAGTAAGTAATAGTACTTCCAATTCTAATTATAAGATCTTGTTTATAGTTTACAAACAAAGTATTATAATTAGAACTGGAAGTAGTATATACAAACGAAGTCTTATAATTAGAATTGGAGATAGCTAGTATGTTGTTTGCGAGTTCAATCCCCTTAACTATGATGGATGTATGGGTTTTTGTTTTTAGCCGAGGTATGACAAAACTCACCCTAGACAACCTATAGCTAATTGATGGAAATAATTTTGTCCTAGTCTATTACATTTTTTCCAACAATTTCATCCTAATTAAATATAAAACTTTAATATTTTGTTTTTGTCTCGTTTATTTAATATTTCTCATATTGCGCTTATTGAGTTCACAATTTTTTTATTCTCTTCTATCTCTCACATTTAATACTTTAATTAAAAGCAGTGATTAAGTATTATTGTTTTTTTAGTTTATTAATTAATTTGCATCTAATAACAAATTGCAGAGAAATGATGATATGATGTGGAAGAAAATTGTTCACTCGCATATGGCACAAGACAAATGCAAAGTCAGAGAGGACAAAATCCTGCTAGTAATATCAACAAATATATGTAGTACTTGATAATCATAGGTGCATCGGATGCTTTGACTAAATTCATTATCAGAACTAATTAGAAAAAAAATTCAATAAAACGCAGTTCTCTTAAAGAATTACTAAAACGACGTGTTTTGTTGAAAAAAAAATTAAATAATATAAACATTTTATATGTTGATCATATATATGATACTGATTACTACTCTGTGTTAGGAAAGAGGAAAAGTTTTCACAGTCCGAAAATGTGCACGTGGATGTCTCGGGCAAGAGGAGAGGATTCATGCACGGTCCACGTAAACGCATAAACCTACTTTCCAATTACTCTTCCGGTTCTTAATAGAGAACCCAATTCTTGAGTTGTTTTTGGTTCTATATATAAGACCCATTTCTCATATTTATCAATTTTCTCTAAATCATCCCTATGGATACTCCCTCAACCATAATCAAATAGAAGAAGGAGAGAAGGTATTAAGAAAGATGATTATGGTGTTTTAGAAAAAATATGTCACTTTTCTTATAATTAACTAACTTACCTAACTTCCTTAATCTAATCAAATTAGTTAAATGGGTCTTATATTAAGGATCCAAGGAGTATATATATTGATCAAAAGTCAATCTATTCAAAAAATAAAATAAGTATACACATCATGTCTTCCATTGGAAACTAATGAAAAATAACATGGCTAATTTGCAGAAGCACCAAGGTTACATGAAATGAAAATTACAAAAAATAAAACAGGAAATTCATATATATTGTCTTTTAAGAAAAATAATTATTTCCGAGTAATGATAGCTAATATTAGAATAAAAGGATATTGCATTTCTGCTTTTATAGTATATTCAAGGCGGATAGAATTATTTTCCCTTAAAATCCTACTATGGACTGATGAAATAATCTGATAACGTAACTACTTTTTCTTCTAAAACTTATCGCATACATTTACTTGGGCTGCAAGAAGTTTAATATCTAAGGCTATTACTATCGACTTTAAGGTTCATACTGCCTGAGTTTCTAATTTGGATCAAAGCTACGTGTTACTGAAAAAAGAGAAAATTACAATGTATAACTTCCTAAATTGATGATTACCTAAGCTTGAAATATGTAACGGAGAATTATAGATAGTTTGGCCTCTTAATTAAAATATCGTGTACATCTTATTTCAACCATTCATTCAAATTAAATTTAGAATATTTAAGTATTTTATTTATATTATTAAATTTTATTATTTAAAATATTTTTTTTACTGCCCCCTTCAAATCATAACAACAACCGTAAAACAGTGATAAGCTCAAATGTAACTGGTCTCTCCTCTTCAAAGAGTCAAAAGTGATCATAGATCTACACACACCCTTTTGTTTCTTAATATAAAAGCTAATTAACTGTCTGAGTAGATTAAGAATGTTAGTTAAATTAGTTAATATGATATGTTTTTTTTAAAACATTCTAAGTATTTTTCTTAATTCAATTCCTTTCTCTTTTACTTGATCATTATTGAGAAAATATCAACAGAGTTAATGATAAATACTATCTCAGATCCTAATTATAAGACCTCATTTACAAACGAGATATTATAATTAGAACCGGAGGTAGTATGTGAAACGAGTCTTATATATAGGACTAGCATTAATGCCCCAGTCTACATTAAGGACCAGATGAGTATATATATATATTGCACATATATGTACCAGCAGCAATTTGAGAACAGAAATGAAACACGTAAAATAAAATTAATTATTAAAATTACACGCATAATATTGCACAAAACATTAACATATGCAATGCATAGACAACAAAATCTTACAATGGTACCACAAAGATACACCTCCAAATAATAAATATACTGTCTTCCTCAGATAAACATATCTACATGCATGTCTCTAGCTATTTCAATACTTTACGTGAACTGAATATATGACGATTTAAGTGTGTGTGTGTGTGTACTGCACCAAATCAAAATAATTAGAACCAAAACAACCAAATTAGAAGCTCACACCATATCACTTAAACTTACTCGTAATCTCGTATCAATGCTAAATAGCAACGATTACGGCCAAGACACATAATGATTAAACATCTTAATTTAAATGTAATCTTTTTGTTAATTAAATTAATTAATTCTTATTATTGAATATAATATGCAAAGAACATGACCAGGCGTTTACCAAAAGAAAACAAGAACATGAGTGAGTGAAGAAGGATTAGATGCTAATCATAATTGCTGCCCTCCAGTTTGACCTTAACCAACAAGATCATATATATATATATATATATATATATATATATATGGATCAAGATGTGTGGACTGTGAAAAGAAACACATGAGACCACATGGAATAGCCGTTTAATTAAACCACAATTTGAATAATTAATTTAGACAGCATTAGTCAGATACGCTCTCTCTCTTTTTCTCCTCCACAAGGCCATTTCATTTTAAATTCATTAAGTTCGATATACCAAACTTACATGTGCAACAGATATAACCGTTATCCTTGTATATTTTATATAGCCTTTGACCTACTTGCATATGATTATATTGTTCATCATTTCTTTTGTTTTTTTTTTTTCCAAGTGTGTGAGGTTCGTTTAAAATTCATTCTATTATACGTATTCTATTCTTTTCCCAGTTTTATATTCCTGTTGACTATAATATATACACACACATATATATGAATCAGTATGCGTATGCGTCGATTTCTAGCCACCATGGGCTGCGTCTTTTGAAAACGTAGGTAGCTTTTGAAAACTTGTACAAATTACAATATGGCAAAACCTAACAGTAATGATTTTCTGTACAGCTCAAAGAAAAAAAGATTTTCTGTAGTTTATATAAGGCATGGTATTTATTATCATCAGGACGAAGATCTATAGCAGAAAGATCTTGTTCACCAAAGATGAAGGATGTTTCTCGGTGAAGAGTATAAAAAGGTGAATGGCCAAGTCATGATTCGAGGCTTTGAGTGTCCAATAATTGTAATATGTATAAGCACAAACATCGAAGAAAATTAAATGAAAGAGAAAGAAAGAAATGGAATTTGAATCAGATGCATTGTATGGTTTCCTAACCAAGCTTAGCAATTCCTAGTTTTATGCTTCAGGTTTTAATTCTTCAATATTTTGATTATCCGCTAGCTTAACAGATGGATCAAGTGGGGGTTCGTATTTTTATTTCATTTTACTGAAACTTGTGGTCAGAGGACTTTCTATTATCTTAATATAAATTAAAAGCTTGTCCTCGATTAGAGAATAATAAACCAGAATAATGCAATTTGGCTCAAAACAATAATTATTATTCTCTCATTTTCATGTCAACACTCGAGAAGTTCTGATCTGTAGCACTCCAGAATCCAAGTCATCGCGTTCACCACTAAGACAGCGAATCTAGTCATCAATTTCTTCTTGAAGTTGATAAATCTTCAGCGTAATTTTTTTTTCTTTTCTTTTGGCTTTAATCATTTCATACTAATGTTTTCAAATATACGTAGTGAGATTTTTGCATGATTATTGCGCGCGCGCACACACATAAATAATAACGTCAGAGGACGTCGCCGTTTTCGCTTCACATACAGAAATTTCTGATCGTGCATGAAGAATGGAATTATTCACGAGTTGAAAACAATTTTTTTTTATTGATATATTATTCTGGAATCAAAATGATATGGTTCGGATGAATCAATTATTGCAGTTTGACATGCAATTAGAGAAAAGAAAGCAACCACTATCAGTCTTGAAAACAATGTCTACCACCAGAATAAGTGAAGTAGTCAAACAATTGAACAACTAAATTTAAGGCCCACCACAGTGAGTATTGTTTTTTATTTCCTACATAATATAAAAAGAATGGAAGCCACTCATTTAATTTCCCTCAGTTGTTTCCTAAACCTAAACCACAAATTATGTGGCAATATGTGTGTATGGATATTTGCAAGTTACTGGATATATATGCTATCTATTTTGGGGGAGTATTGGACTGGGTTTTGGAGCCATATGCGTTTTAATTTGAAAATGATCAAGTTGGAGTTTGCCATCAGTCCTTATCCCAATTAATACTGCAAATGAGACAAAGAGAAGAGTACAAATTGCATATGACTTACAATTATGACAGAGAATGTCATGAAAGTGATAGCGTTGGGTATCAGTTACTGCTGATGGAGCTGGCATGATTCTGACACAACCCAACCACACCACTACTCTTCTTTTTAGTTGAATTAGGGTTTATCCATGGCTGGCTGATCAAGATTAATTAATGATCATCAATATTGCTTATTAACTATAGATTTTGATGAACCTGTGTTTTATACGAAATTTGTTGTGACTTGTCTTGTTCATAACTTATGATAAATAGTATATCTTTTTTTATATTTTGCATGAAACTAAAGTGTACATATAAATAACCCCCTTGAAGTTTTTGGATTGTGTGTAGATGACATCCCTCATTATTTCACTAAGATAATATACCATGACAGATATATATGACTTATTAGGGTTTATGTATGTAGTATCAGGGTTGAAGAATTTGAGCTGGATTGTGAACCCGTGTTTCACAGAGTCTGAACTACTGAGTTGTATGAAATGTGTGGCTTATAGAATAAATGAGGTTTCTCCATAATAACAGGACATTCTACGAATATATCTATCTATAGGTATTAATAAATTCATCATATATATTTTCTTAGAATGTCGCTTGGTTTTATTAGGATAACTCATGGTGTCTGCCATATGGATATCGATATCATCGAAAACGACTAGACTTGGGTCCAACAGGATCGTGTATAATGCTGGCAAATTGTCAGTATGATCAGTGCTAACGAAACTTCCCCACTACACGTAATGGCTAGGGGGTTTTTTGTGTGTGGGAGAGATGGTAAAACCATTGGGAATGGACCAGCCAATAAGGAGCACTTCAGGTGAAGAATGTGGTATATTGTACCCACAGAAACATAAATGGACCGATACGAGGGACAAGCTAAATGATCAGAGTTCAAACTCAAAATCTGCCTTGCGGGTGTATCCTAATCTGCGTTTTGAATCTTGAATGGAACGGGGTTTCCTACTTGGCAGCCCCAGAAGCCGATGACACTGAAAGTTTAGGGTGGTCCACAGCACTACTCCCTAGAGGGGTCCCTCATATGGTCCCAAGTGGAGATTATGGGGTTTTAAGCTACTGCATCGAAACGCCTATATTAGGTGAAGGCGTTGGGTCCATAGCCATGTGAATTCCTCGTGGGTTAGTCGAAGATGGTTTCTGTCTTAAAACCTTGATTTTGTTATCATCTTCAAGTGCCCATTTTTGGTGGCATTTTGTTTGTGGATGGGGTCGTCTAAGTTGGCAAAATCTGCACAAGAATCTCCTTCGATTGCGAATGTCTTCCATCAAATATGATGTCCCGGTGTTAATCTAATTCTAGGTTCAAAATAATTCACATCCAACTGGTTTATGTTTTTATGTTTTGTAAGCTTGGTATATACACCGTACCAAAGGGAAAATTTTAATGCCACAAAATTGGGATAGGCAGATGGCAGAGATTTGGTGTTAACGTGTCTGGCATAACTCAAACTTTCGGTTTAACTTACATTCTCGTTACCTAAACAAACATGCTGACTTCTTCATTAAGATGTGTCTGACGTACTATAATTTTATCCGATCTTAGTCTGAGTTCGTTCTGCTCATATGTACATACACAATCATTCGGAAACATGGACACAGACACTGCCAGCTCCAGTATATGAACAATCTATTGCGACTATGCATTAACATTTATGGAACACAGCAAAATCTGGGTGAACAGTAGTAGGCTTAAAATAAATTCACAGCTTCCTCCCCTCGGCAAGAAAATTTTTTAGTCATCTCGTCTCGGATCGGTTACTGGTGCTGGCTATCACGTGCAGACTCGTGACCCAAGTGAGGATGATTTTGTTCGGCTTCCTCTCCTGGGCTTTGTTGTTTTCGCTACTGTTGCTTTGATGTTGTTCTGGCTTTGTTTGGTTATTGGGCTTACTTGGATTGGATTGCTCTTTACTTGTAATAAGCCCAACAACTCGTCCTGGTACATTTTACCTGTTTCTTTAATAATTTGTCATTTTATTTTGGGGCTAAAAAAAGCTTCTTCTGCCCGGAAGTCTGAAAATCGGAAGGCCAGATTCTCAAATAAGTTCTGCGGGTTTCACATCTGAGAAGTCTTTTTCCTGTAGTGGTGACTGATGAAGAGATGTCGTCCACTGAGAGGGGGATGCTGTAAAAGAAGCAAGTGTTGGTAAAACCAACAGTTAAATGGATCAAAAGAGGGCTAGAATGCATTGGCTTTACCATGTGCTCCACATTGAATTACTGTTAGGGGTTATAGAGCCCATACTGTGAATTATATATTGTTTGCTAGTTGCTTTTTATTCTCTGCTATCTAACTATCTTTAACGAATCTGTTCGGTTGCTCATAGATGCTTGTTGTTAGCTGTTTGGTAGTCCGCTTTTATTTCTTTCCTATCTCCAGTGCATCTCACGTAGGATTCAACTGAATAATGTAGAAGGGAATGAAGCTTCTGAGTTCTTTGATTACATAATATCCAATTTCTTTCCATTAGTCTCTAGTTATTGAAATTTAACTGTCATTGTTTTGAAATTTTTCTTGATCAACCAGTGAGTAAGCTATTGGGTTGTAATTTCTTAATATTTTAAACAATCCAAAATTTATTTATTATATACAGAAGTATGTATCGCTTATAAGTAGTGATTAGATACAAATTGAAAACATTAATGGTGATATATGTTATCTAGTTGTTATTCTCTAATTAATGGAAAATATTAATGTTTTGACATTGACATTGTTATTCTGTACTCCCCCTTCTTCCTCCTGTCGTCGTTCTCAGACTCACTCCCATGGAGGCAAAATTCGCAGCTTCAAATAACATCATTCCTTTAATGCCCCTCCATGTTGTTGAAGAAATTCTGGTCAACCTAGATGCCCAGACTCTATTTCAATGCTCTTTTATTTGTAGAGATTGGAATGAACTTATTACTAGTCCCAATTTCATATCTCGAAACTCAGATCGAACATATGGTTCTAAAAACAAAATCCTTCTTATTAAAGCTTGTCATTGCGAAGAGAGTGTCAAAAGTGTTGCAAGGAATTATATTTATTTTCCTCGTTGCCAAGTAACCTACTCACTGCATTGAGATAACAATCAATTCGATTTGTTTCACACATTCGGAAGTCCTACCATCAATGATTTTGAAGGCACGAAGGTGATGGGCATAAGTAATGGGTTACTACGTCTTGCTAGTAAACTGCCTTTTAAATTCATTCTTTGGAATCCAACTGTTCAAAAATATATACAGCTTCCCCTCACAATGACTTGGAATGAAAGATTATCTTGTGTGGGCTTTGGTTTTGATCGTAGCAGCAATGACTTTAAAGTTGTAAATATTGTTGATCGTTATCTTGATGATGGGTTTATTAATTCTACTGAGTTTGACTCAGCATGGGTTTTCTCATACGCCAGACCGTCATGGAAACGTCTCACATGTAACATCCTTCATTCATGTTCCGTTCTTCATAGCTTTCGTCACGTATTCTTCAAATGTAGATGCTGATCATACATTAGGCGCAAGGTTGAATGGTGACCTCATACGAGAAACGAAGGGTGGGCAGATTCGCAGATATAATCCAACAAACTTCGATTTTTGAGAGTCCCTGACCAGATAAATTCAAACAAAATGATTTGGATGAGCTTTCGCTGTGACTTACGCCTGTAGTGAAGAGATCATAGAAACATGCAAAAGAACACTGCAGGCTTGGTTACAGCGATCATCAGCAATATAAAGGCACGCGCTTAATATATCATATTCCAGTTATCTATTTGATCTTAATTATAAAACCTCGTTTATAATTTATAAACGAGGTCTTATAATTAGAATAGAAAGTAATAACATATATGTGGTGCTGGTCCTGAGCAAAGAAAAATTACTTTTCCATCAAATCAATCATCAATAAAAATAAATAGCTAAATTAAACATTGAAAACACAACGGGATACGGAAAGATAACTTTGACCCAGAAAAATATTTATTGGGATGATTTTCTTTAATATTATATCATTATTTCCAATCACACATGGTTATATATTTTTTTATGTGAGTTTATAGTTTAATAATAATATTTTAAAAATTAGACATATAGTCATGTGTGATTAAAAAAATTAACATAACGATTATAAAGAATTTAATGTAAGTATTTTTCTTTATAATTACATTACATGGATATTAACTCTCTTTTTTATATATGGATATTGACTTATTATTTAAATATCATTTTTTCCTAGAAATACTAACTTTTAGAATTTAAAATTTTTTGGAATGTTGCAGAAATATGTTTTTGCTGGCCAGGATTTTTTTTTTTTTGGGGTCAGCCAGAATGTTAAAACAGTAAAATTAAAATTGTAACAGGATCAATGGAACGTCAAGAGAGAGAGAGAGAAAAAAAAGACGCGGGCTTTGACAAAGCCTATAACTTTTACATGGTGCAGGGAATATTAGGGGAAAAAAATGGCAGGGCATAACACTGCCAAGCCGAGGGCTGCTAATACTGGGCCTACCAGAAAATAAGTTTCGGTGTTTATCATTATAACAACTACCATGATAGTCATCATTATAGTAAAATCTAACTTATTTAAAATCAGTTTTACTGGTTTAGATTTAAATTTTTTAATTAGTGATTTTTAAATACAAAATTTGTTTTTTTTAAAAAAACTTACAGTTAAGAGATTAAATTTATTTTGAATTATGTACATATTAAAAGAAAAATATTGTTTTGAAAAATAAAAACATTAAACATTAAATCTTAATTATCTATATTAAATTTAAATGATTGAGATTTGATAAGTATCATGATGCTCATTACTATGATGAGCACTAAAACTAGTTTCACCTGCCGGGATCACGTCCCCAACATATCTAAATGTATATTAGTTTTACTATATGTATGATATATATTAATATATAAATATAATATTAAATTTACATATGACCAGACTCTTCTTTCTCCAGGACCCATTTGGATTGATGATAGAAAAAATGACTTATTAACTGGGTTTTTAGAAATTTAAGATTAGATAAAAATTATATTGGGTAATGTGATTTATGTTTAGATTGACTTATATAAAGAAGCAAGTTTTTAAAAGTAAAAACTATTTGAATCATTATTGAAATTTGTAAAAGTATGAGTTACTTAAATTATTATTATTATTGAAAAAGTAAGTTTGGTTGTAAAATGATAAAAAAGATGTGACTTTTATTAAATAATGAAAAAGATGTAATAATTTTAAATTATTATAACAAGAAGTTATATTTAATAAATAAAAATTACGTTAATATATTTACTTGCCACTCAGTAAAAATTTATTGAGAGAATAAACATAATGTTTTGAAGTCTCTCTCCAAAGTACGAGGATGCATTGAAAATTATCTTTATCGCCATTGATCGAACTCTAATGGCAAAAAAATTGTACAAGAAATCCAGGTTAATTAAGATTCACAATACCAGTCAAAAACTATCAATATAAAGCCTACTTACCCAGCCTCATCCAGAATCTTTAGTGCTTTTGCATCACACCTGAATAGCCGAGGATTTAAATAGGAAGGACATGACATGCAAACTTTGCAAGTGATGTGTCCTTTAAATCAAAGCAACTAATATTGATAAACTCATTCCCTCATTTATGGTAGGGAGAAATTTAGGGGTGTTCATGGGACGGGACGGGATCGGGACGTCCCGCTTTCCTTTTTTAAAAAAAAAAAAAGATACCATAATTTTTTTATGTTATAATACTTATTTTTTATTGGACTTTTAAAGATAAAAACATTATAAAAAAAATATTATGTAGAAAGTTTAATTATATAGCATAAAAAAGGTGTAAAAATAATACTGTAAAAAAAACATCGTAAAAAAAAAACACTATATAATGACTTTATGAATTATTTTACTGAGGAAGGAGATTTTGTTGAGATAATACTACAACCTAAGAGCTACAAATCACCATAAAAATAAGAGTTATTATTAATAAGTAAATTAAATAATCTAATAATTATTATTAATAAATAATTTTTAAAAGAAAAAAAATCCCGGGACGGGACGGAACGGGACGACCCCGTCCCATCCCGGTTACTGTCCCGTCACAAAAAATTTTTTGTCCCGTCCCGTCCCAAACTCACCGGGATTAGGACGGGACAAATTGAACACTCCTGGAGAGAATTATAATGAGATCATAAGAAAAAAATAATTATTAAAAAGTTCTAATAACAATTTGTATAGTCTGTAATGATAAATTTTAGAATAAAAAATAATAACTTTTAGGGTTTTTTTTTATTGAGACTTTGTTGTCATTCTCGTTTTATAGTAAGCTTTTAACAACAGTAGCTTATACATTCAGACTTGTAAAATGACTAGATACACAATTGATGGGCCAAAACAAAAAAAGACTTGCCTATATGCAGCATCTGTAGGGAATCGGATCACTCAAAGCAGCCCCTTTATGCTGTGCCATCATATAAATGTGGAAGCACTACCAAGGGGGAGTTGGTCCAAGTGATAAATGATTTGGTACAGTTTAAGTTAGGTATTGAGTTCGAGTCTCAGCGTATACAGAAATTTTCGTTAGAAGACTCACCTACTACTGTCAGGTACGTGACGAGGGTCGAATTTAGATATAGTCGGAATAAAGTTCTGATAAATTGGGTGGGCAATAAAAAAGAAAACGTGGAAGCGCTGTGAAAGGATTCACCGCAATCAGTATACATTCTCAGTGCAAGTCTGGAAGCACAACTTCATGATTAGAGTGTGTCAAAGGGCCAGGAAAACAAGGAATCACAAACAAAAGGAGAGTACAAGAAGTTGTGTGTGGCACTGTTTAGCCACTCGAGGGGACGACGCCATCTGGAATAACTATCACACTCAAGTGATGGACTTGCCTTTCTTCTAGTTTGGGGAGAAAGAGAGGAAAAAAAGGTTGAGGCTTCAAATAAAACTCGAAAAGTCCAGGGGCTTAAAAGTTTTTTTCTTCTTTTTGTTTCCAAAGGCCAGAGTTAAGAAAACTCGTTGGCTCTTTTTTTGTTGCTTCTTTTTTAAGAAATCTGAGAAAGACTTGAGACTTGTTTGAATTATTTATAAACAACTTTTTAATTATAATTTATAAAATATAAAATAAATATTTGAAAAAAAGTTGTCTGGATTTGTGCTTAACATATATACAAAGTAATGCCAGATATGCATTACATCTGACGACAAGATAAAAGAAGGAAACCGTAGGTTTATCCATTTGTGGGAGTGACGCGGGACATTGGCGACATTGGCTTCCGTCTCCTTTTCAGCTTTACAGGGGTTTGAATCTCATTCGTGGTTATTAAAGACAAATGTTGCCCCCAGCCTTTTTTTTTTCCATGCCTTTTTAAATCCTTTTGTTAATTTCACCATCCCTCCCCCAGCTCCTGTCCTTTTCAAAGCATTCTTTATTTTTTTAAGCGTTTAGTAATATTATTTTTTATTTTTAATATAAAAATTAGTTTAATTTTTAATTTAATTTTAAATATAAAATTTTGATCTATTTTATCTTTATATTCATCTATTTTTTTAAGTAATCTTTATAATAGTTGTATATACTAAATGTTCTATCAAATAATAATTTTAATTAATTTATATGATTAATAAAGGTGTTATAGAGACGAGAACACATATATGTTATAAATAACTAATTTAACAAATTTTTTTAATTTATTCAAATAAATCAACTAATAACTAAATTAAGTAATTGTTTTTATATAGATACAATGTTTAACAAATAACAGAATTATAATGAACATTATGTATATTATTTTTAAATTTTAAAAACCAAACTTTACTCAACTTTCTTATTTTATTAAATTCTATACACCACTTAATTACTATATTAACTCAATTAAGAATAAAAAAAATTCATATTTACGCATGAAGTCAATATAGTAGGAGTGATGATTTATTATCCATTTACCTGACCCCGTGTAGTGCAGGAAACTGAAAAATGGAACAGTGAATTTGGTTTATATGGGAAGCTATAAAGGAACAGTAATGTGGGAGGTACGAAAAGGAGAGCTGAAAAGAGAGAAGCAAGGTGGCTGCAATTCTGCTTCCCCCGGCGAAAGGCGGTGCCCTTCTTCTAACTATATATCACCCAACAACGACGTCTCTGTATTTGCTGCTAACCTATACTATCACTCTACATTCTGCTCGCTCTTATCCATTGCATTTTTACAGGATGAGAGAGAAACAATACGACATAGGAACTAGCCTAGGCCCCTCCCAAATCAAATAAACAACCTTGGACTACGAGATTATGGTCCTCTGTCCCTCTCTCTCTCTCTTCTATGCTTGTCGGATTCTCTGTAGATTCTGGCACGCTCGCTTCCTCGCTCCTCCCCAGTTCAATTTGACCTCCTTTTACGCTCACCCTTCCCCCCCCCCCCAAGTCCAACCTCACGCATTCTCTTCTTTCCAACTTTCTTACTAATACTCTTCCGATCTTTATTATAAGACTCAATTTAATTTTTTATTTGGTTCTAATTATAAGACCCAATCCATTTTCTCTCTTATATTTATGCATTTTTTTCTAAGATAATCCTTCTAATAATGATAGTTTTAGCCAATACACTTAATTAGTAAGGATATTTTAGGAATAACAACACTTATTTATTATAAATAGCCAATTTAACTTACTTCCTTAATCTCCTCAAATAAGTTAATTGGATCTTATAATTAGGACAGGAGGAGTATATTGATAATCTACAGCTTTTTCTCTCTCTGTTTTTATTTCCCAGCAACTCCAACCCCTCTCTCTCTCTCTCTCTCTCTTTATTTTCCTCTACTTTTTTTAATTATCTCTAGAAAGCAGCAATGTGCAACAACATTCCTTTGCTTTAACTCTTCACTAATCCTTTTCAAAGATTCAATTTCAGGCCGTTGACCCGAGATTTTAATCATCCAGCAAATGTTTACAAGACCCGCCCGCCTGCAATTGCATTTATGGTCTTTGGGGCCGGGGGGGTTAACGTTGGGTTGAGGTAAGAATGTTTTGATGGGTCCCACTGGATCAGTACTCTGTCCAGAATTCTCAATGGCGCTGAGTTCACGAGCATCAAGAAAAATAACGCATCTGTTTGACTGGACACTGATCACCTTCCCAAATCCTCCCCCAGCCTGAGGCCATCCCAATTTACCCCCACCACCATTAGCCCTTAGGATTTGTGAGTACTAAGTACTCTCTCTCTCCCCATCTTTGTTTCTGTCCAACGTTGCCCTCTCTAATCACTTTTGTCTGCGAAATTACTCCCTAGCACGCTCCCTTCCTCCTTCTCTGCATTCCCCTCTGAGGCTCTGGGCTTTACCTTTTTCCCTCTCGAGCCTTCCCCCTATTTGTCTTCGTTTTCTCTTCTCTCTTCATTCTCTCCTCGTTACCCCCCGTTCTCTTTGTTGATTTTCTAGAGAACCTCATGAACGGCCATGTTAATTTCGGCAAGGAAAAACTTGTGGTGGAGGTAGTGGAAGCCCACAATCTCATGCCGAAAGATGGCGAGGGTTCGTCGTCGCCGTTTGTTGAAGTGGAGTTCGAGAACCAGAGGCAGAGAACCCAGGTCAAATACAAGGATTTGAACCCTGTTTGGAACGAGAAGCTTGTGTTTCACGTTAAAGACGTTGCAGATCTTCCTTACAGAACAATAGAGATCAACGTGTTCAACGAGAGGCGTTCTGGCAACAGCAGAAACTTCCTGGGCAAGGTGAGGGTCTCTGGGACCAACATTGTGAAGGAAGGAGAAGAGGAGGTTCAGAGATGTACGCTTGACAAAAGAAGCTTGTTTTCTCATATCAAAGGGGAAATAAGCTTCAAGCTTTATCTCACCACCAGAGCAGATGTCAAAGGTTTGGGTGGTAATAATGGAATAGTGTCATCTGTTTCTTCCTCTTCTGCGTCTACGCCTTCTGGGTTCTCAAAGAAGAGCAAGAAACTGCATGGAGCAAACTCGGTCATGGCTGCGCAACAACAAATGATGCAGGAAAATAAGCCAGCGCATCAAGTTCAAAACTTTTCAAAGGCTTTGGAGCAGAACCCAACTGAAAACAAGCCCATTGTCATCACTACCGGACTTGGCCCTGCTGTTCCCGCCGGCGCTAGTCCAGCTGTTGGAGTTGCTAGTGGCGCCGTGGGTGGCACCGGAACGGGTATGTTCTCGAATCGTTCTTTCGAGTTTTCACTCAAAGAAACACGGCCACAACTCGGAGGTGAGTCTTTGAAGGACAAAACTAGTTCAACCTATGATCTTGTTGAGCAAATGCAATATCTTTATGTTAAGGTTGTGAGAGCTCGTGACATCTCTCTGTTCGGTGGAGGTGAGTTGGTTGCGGAAGTGAAGCTGGGAAATTACAGAGGAATCACTAAGAGGGCCCCATTGAATAATGCAGAATGGGAACAAGTCTTTGCATTTTCCAAAGATTGCATACAGTCATCAATGGCGGAGATCTTCGTCAAGGAGAGCAACAAAGATGACTATCTGGGTCGGGTCCTGTTCGATTTGAGCGAGGTACCCACACGTGTCCCTCCAGATAGTCAACTAGCTCCACAATGGTACAGAATGGAGGACAAGAAAGGCGACAAGACCAAAACAGGGGAAGTAATGGTATCTATATGGTTTGGAACACAAGCTGACGAAGCATTCGCGGAAGCATGGCATTCTAAAACCTCAAATGTTCATTTTGATGGGCTCAGTTCGATTAAGTCAAAGATCTATCTCTCCCCAAAGCTCTGGTACCTCAAAGTGTCCATCATTGAAGCACAGGACATCATTCCAGGGGATAAAAACTCGGTTTTGGTTAGATTCCCCGAGCTTACAGCAAAAGTCCAAGTGGGAAACCAGGTTCTCAGAACCAGAATCGCTGCTCCTTCTGCCAACCGAAGCTTCTCGAATCCTTGTTGGAACGAAGAATTATTATTTGTCGTCGCGGAACCTTTCGAAGATTACTTGTTAATTTCTGTGGAAGATCGTGTTCGACCAGGAAGAGACGAGGTAGTAGGCAGAGTGCTTTTGCCTGTGGCTGCAATTGAAAGACGAGCTGATGACAAGCCAGTGACTTCTAGGTGGTTCAACCTCGACAATGCAAACAACTTAGCTAACATAGCTGATACTAAGGTTGTTACAAGGTTTGGTTCCAGGATTCATCTTCGCGTGTCGCTTGATGGAGGGTACCATGTGCTTGATGAAGCCACAATGTATAGCAGCGACGTTAGGCCTACTGATAAGAGACTTTGGAAACCTCGCATTGGGGTTCTTGAAATGGGAATCCTCGGAGCCACGGGGCTGATGCCTGTTAAGATCAAGGATGGCAAAGGAGGATCAACAGATGCGTATTGTGTTGCAAAATATGGTCAAAAATGGGTGAGAACTCGTACAGTGGTGGATAGTTTGTCACCAAAGTGGAACGAACAGTACACTTGGGAAGTTTATGATCCTTGCACTGTAGTAACCATTGGGGTTTTTGACAATTCTAGAATTGACAAAAGCACACACAACAGTAACAACAATTCTGGAGGAGCAACGAGTCGTGATTCCCGGATAGGGAAGGTAAGGATCAGATTGTCCACCCTCGAAACAGATAGAGTTTACACCCATTCATACCCGCTTCTGATGCTGCATTCTTCTGGGGTGAAGAAAATGGGTGAGCTTCACTTGGCTGTGAGGTTCTCATGCGCCAACATGGCCAACATGCTTCATATGTACTCAGTGCCATTGCTTCCTAAAATGCACTATATCCATCCTTTAAGTGTAAGCCAACTAGACAACATGAGATATCAAGCCATGAATGTTGTAGCATCGAGGCTGAGCAGAGCAGAGCCACCGTTGGGTAGAGAGGTGGTAGAGTACATGC
Organism: Neltuma alba; assembly: GCF_004799145.2. Taxonomy (NCBI): domain Eukaryota; kingdom Viridiplantae; phylum Streptophyta; class Magnoliopsida; order Fabales; family Fabaceae; genus Neltuma; species Neltuma alba. The sequence goes on from NW_021636359.1 coordinate 27,241, forward strand.
TTGACCATGATTCTCACATGTGGAGTATGAGGAGAAGCAAAGCAAATTTCTTCAGGCTAATGAACGTCCTCTCAGGCATAGTTTCTGCAGGAAGATGGCTAGAATCAATCAGAAACTGGCAAAAACCAATATACTCAGCCCTGTTTCTGATCATTTTTCTCACATTAGTTATGTTTCCTGAACTCATAATCCCCTGCGTATTACTCTACATGGCTTGCGTGGGACTGTGGCGGTACAGGACACGGCCACGTCACCCACCACACATGGATACGAGGCTGTCGCATGCTGAGAGTGTATACCCAGATGAGCTGGACGAGGAGTTTGATTCATTTCCGACGAGTAGAAGTGCGGAGATAGTGAGGATGAGGTATGACAGGCTGAGAAGTGTGGCGGGGAGGATACAGACGGTGGTCGGAGACATGGCGACACAAGGGGAAAGGTTTCAGGCAGTGCTGAGCTGGAGAGACCCGAGGGCAACGTTGTTGTTTGTGTTATCTTGTCTTGCTGCGGCGGTCGGGTTCTATGCGGTACCGATCAGAGTGGTGGTGGCTGTGTTGGGAGTGTACTGCCTGAGGCCTCCGAGGTTTAGAAGCAAGTTGCCGTCACCGGCGTTAAGCTTCTTCAGAAGATTGCCGACCAAAGCGGACAGCTTGTTGTAGATGAGTGGGGGGTCTAGGTGTAGGTAGGAAGGATTGTTGTCATCTGGACTGTAAGAAAATGGGCCAGTCCACCCTTGGTGGATTGGACCCAAGCCCAATTATCATTTGGGGTCCTGATGAGAATAGCAAAAATTATGGGTATCTAACTGTAATTTTTGCCCTTTCATATATTTTTGCCTAAGAGCGGGAACGGTTGGACGAGGAGGCAGTTTTCCTTTTTAAAATGGGACGTGTAGTTACAAAACCGTCGCATGATCAGTTGGTATATACACTACGGTTTTCTCCTCCTCTCTGGACTACTCATTTTTCTGGACTCCATTGCTCACCTTTTCCCTCCTGGTGCATTTGCTGTGAAAACACAGACCCGACTCCGTCACCGTGATCGGACCTCCGCGTGGCAACCTGATTACATTGCAGACTCCAGGTATGCCCGAAAACCTACATTGGTATCAGAGCTTGTGTTTTTTCCTATTGATTCAGTGGCCTGCGTTTTCATATCAGTATTTTTATCTGATTGTTCGGTCTGAGTAACTTGCGATTTGCTTCAATATATTATGCAAATCCTCCATTTTACTTTCAGTATGATAGTTTTTGTATCTTATATTTATGTTTAGACATACTGGGTTGCTTCTTTGCCTCTGTGAAGATCGTTTTACACTGATATTCTTTTGGCCGTACGGTTCTCGTTTTTGAGTTTGCTTAAAATCAAGTTTTTAGGTTTCAAAATTTATCCCATTGCGTAGAACTCGAAAAAACGAAGAAAATGATATAAAGTAGGCTAAAAACGGACACCGGACGGCGGAGATACGGAGGAGAGAAGAAAGCGGGTCCGACGGGTCCGTCGGACCCGACCCGGTTGCAGAAGCCGGGTCAAGACGACCCGGCTGGAGGTTGAAGGAGACCCTCCAGGGGCCAAAACGGCGTCGTTTTGGCCCCTCCTGTAAAAAAAAAAAAAAAAAAAAAGGGGTATTTTGCTGGGCTGGACGTAGGATCCAGCCCAGACCAAAAAAAAAAAAAAAAAAAAAAAAGGTTGTACTGGGCTGGAGGCAGGATCCAGCCCAGACCAAAATAATTAAAAAAAAAAAAAAAAAGGGAATTTGAAGGGAACCGGTTGGGCCGAAATGGACCCAAACCCAACCGGTCCAAATACTTTAAAAAAAAAAAAAAAAAAAAAAGGGCCATGTCTGAAAACAAAAACGGATTTAAAAAAAAAAAAAAAAAAAATTGACCAAGCAGCGCCACGTGGCGCGTTCTGCCACGTGGCACCCCACCTTGGCACGTGGGGACCACCATCTGACAGTTCGTGGAGCGTGGAGGCCGCCGGTTCGGCGCGTGTAGCCGGCGGCGAGCTGCATGGAGGCGCGTGAAGTACACGCGCCGACAGGGCGAGTGGGAAATTTTTTTTTTTTTTCAATTTTTCGCTAATTTTTTCCTTCTAGGGGCGCGTGTAGGCGCGTGAAAGGTCCGTTTGAGGTGCGGTTTGTCTCTAAAAATCCCTAAAATCAAGATCTTTATTTTGATATATAATTTGGTAATTTTGGAGATAATTAAGGATCTATTTGTGAGTATTTTCAGTGTATTTTCTGGTATTTTTCATGCGGAAATAAATTCCAGAATATTCAGAATAATTTAAATTATTTTGTTCTAGGTGAAAATGAAGCAAGAGGCTTCTAGTAGCACTGAAAATATCCAAGATGGTTCATTGGAATACTCATACATGGATAATGCAGTTCCAGAATATGAGCCAGAGGATGAGGATCCTGAAGAGGACCCTGAAGAGGTTCCTCAAGAAATCCCGGAGGAGTTAATGGATTCTGGACCTGAGTCAGAATCTTTGTTTCCCACTGAACCCCTCCGTACCGAACCTCATTTGGTCTGTAATGATTCGCTAGATCTTCCCAATAAAACCGAAGTGGAGGAAGGCGAAGAGGTGGATCAACCCTGTACCCCTGCTTTAGCTATGAGAATAGCTGAAAGTGATGCAGCTAAATTGACAAACATAAAAGGCATCAATGGTGTGCTCGCTAGCTACGTCCATTACATGACCGATAAGAAGAATACAGAGTTCTACCTAAGAGTCATAATGGAGTACATAAGAGCAATAAGAGTTAGAGGCGGACCTAAAGGCAAACCCATAAGAAAGTCTTACTGGATTTGGGCCATAGAGCTAGTGTCCTCCTTCATGAACAAAACGCGCAAACTTAGAAGCCTAAGAAAAGCAATGCTTGATTACGTTTATGTTCATATCAAATGATGTAATATTTGTATTCACCGTGAATTTGTGGTTTCATGCATTGTAAACAGACTAAGTATGTTATTTCATTTAATGAAATTACTTGAATTATTGTTGTATGATTATTTGTGAATATCATGTGTATGCCTTTTATAAGTGGGAGCTTTTAGGAGATAAGACTTCTAAAGGTTACATTTTTTTTAGAAGTGCTTATATAAAATCCTTGATAGGACATGATGATTGTTGTTAGTATCTGTGTGATGGGAGGTACAAACGTATTCTCCTGATCATGGATCTAGTAATTTCATTATTTACTGATTGAGGATAATATAGGCACATTACATTGTATACTTCATTGTGCTATATAACTGAAATGTTCTTTGGTTCGGTTCTCTTTAAAGAGAACATAGATTAATGTGGGATAGATTTGTCACAGAACTAAGAATGGCAACCAAGAACATAATAGCTGAATTGAACAAGGGAGAAAAGCTTAACGGGGACAACTGGGACATCTGGCACCGAAAGGTCCAGTATATCCTAGAGGAACAGGATGCGATAGAGCCTCTCACCACTGCTATGGTTGAACCTGAGGCTGGCAACACAAACCAGCACAGGAGAGACCAAGAGGCATATCTAACCTGGAAAAAGAAGAATAGCATAGCAAGAATCACGCTTTTGAGCTCCATGGCTGATGACCTGATGTGTGAGTTTGAGTCGCACAAAACTGCACAGGCCATGTGGATAGCATTAAAGGATAAGTTTGGCGGTGTCTCTACGACCAAGCTTAGGAGGTTGACGATTAAGTTTGATACCTATAAGCTCAAGCCAAACAATCCTATGAAGCAACATCTGAGAGAGATGGCCAATATGATCCGGGAACTGAAGGAAGCTGGACATAATCTGTCTGATGAGCAGCAAGTGCAGGCTGTCATCAGGTCACTCCCTGCAAGTTGGGAGCACATGAAAGTCAACCTAACCCACAATGAAAACATCATCACTTTTAACGATGTAGCTAAGCATCTGGAGCTGGAAGATGAACGTCTAGAGGCTTACAAGAGCTCTGGACAGACTTATTTAACTGAGGATGCTGGTACTTCCCAATCTAAGCCCAATTTCAAAAAGGGCAAAAGCCCCAAAAGAAAGGGAAGAAGGGCGGTCCTCAATTTAAAAAGGGCAAGAAACAATTTAAGAAGAAGGGAAAGAAAGGCGGGAAGAAGAAGCTAGACCTGAAGAAGGTCAAATGCTTCGCCTGCCAACAAATGGGCCATTTCGCACGTGACTGTTCCAAACAGGCTGAAAGCGAAAAGGTATTAGTGAATTATGTGAATTCACATGTTTCATATGTTTCTAGTACTGTTTTTCTAACAGAACCTGTTTCTTCTTCTTGGATTATAGACTCAGGCTCCACAGACCACGTAAGCAGGGATCGGGGATCCTTCGTGGAATACCGTCGGTTGCCGTATCAAAGCAAGTGGCTTTATGTTGGGAACAATGCGAGAATCGAGGTTCGAGGGATTGGCACCTGCAAGCTTGCTTTGCGTGGTGGAAAGACCTTGATACTCCATGATGTGCTTCATGCTACCGACATCCGACGGAATTTAATTTCTGTTATTTGCTTAGTAGACTTTGGGTTTAATGTTTATTTTCATGATAAAGTTGCAGACATTTCCTTTAACTCTGAATTTTATGGTTCAGCATTCAGATTCCAGAAATTTTTTGTTATGGATCTTGCTTTTGGTTTTAACGCTCATGATTGTTTTGCTATTTCTTCAAGCAATCCTGATATGAATATCTGGCATGCTAGACTAGGACATATTAATCAAAATAGAATGATTAAACTAGCAAAAGAAGGAATGTTGGGCACAATCCCTAACATGGAAATGTCCTTATGTGAAAATTGTCTAGCTGGTAAGGCAACTAGAAAACCTTTCGGTAAGGGAACAAGAGCTGAAAATCCATTGCAATTAATCCATTCTGATATCTGTGGTCCGATGAGTGTGAGGGCGAGACACGGAGCTTGGTATTTTATTACCTTTATTGACGATTTTTCACGATATGGTCATGTCTATTTGATCTCGCATAAGTCTGAAGCACTTGAGTGCTTTAGACGATACATAAATGAGGTAGAGAATCAAATGGACAGTAAAATTAAAGCATTACGTACTGATCGAGGTCGTGAATATTTATCTGATCAATTTAAACAGCTCTGTGAAGAAAAAGGGATAATTAGACAACTGACTATCCCTGGCACTCCACAACAGAATGGAGTGGCTGAGAGGAGGAATAGAACTCTTCTAGACATGGTTAGGTCTATGATGGCTCAAGCAAACCTACCAATTTCATATTGGGGTGATGCTTTGTTAACGGCAACCTTCATACTTAACCGTGTGCCCTCAAAATCAGTCGCTTCCACACCCTATGAATTATGGACAAAACGCAAACAGGATCTAAGTGTCCTAAGACCCTGGGGGTCAGCAGCATATGTTCATGATGATTCCCACAAGCATGGGAAATTGGGTCCTAGAGGAAAGAAGTGTATTTTTATAAGGTACTCTGAACAATCTAAAGGATACGTTTTCATAGGTGAAAACGAAGATGGAACAGTGACTGAAATGGAATCAAGAGATGCCACATTCATTGAGACTGAATTTCCTAAAGAGGAGATGTTGACCGCACTGTATCTCTTTATGAGACACAGGAACAAGTCAGTGCAGAACAAATTGACAGACCAGAATCGTCTAGGTGTGTCAATCTGAGTGGGAGCCAAGAAAGGTCAACACCAAGACCTGAACAAAGAAAGAAAGATAAGCAAATAGCTCCCGTCAGAAGGAGTAACAGGGAAAGTGTTCCCAAAAGACGCTTTCAAATAGAAAGCGAATCTCTCTTAGTTACTCCAGAAGGGGATGATGAGCCCCGTTCTGTACGAGAAGCCTTGTCAGGTCCTTGCAAAAGATGAATGGATGAAAGCTATGGAAGAAGAAATGGACTCAATGAAAAAGAACCAAGTTTGGGTGTTAGTTGATCTTCCAAAAGGGCGTAAAGCCATTGGGAACAAGTGGGTTCTCAAAATTAAAAGAAAAGTGGATGGATCAATTGACAAATACAAGGCTCGATTAGTGGCAAAGGGGTACACACAACAGGAAGGAATAGATTATGAAGATACATTCTCACCTGTTGTGCGTTTCAATTCTATTAGACTTATTCTGGCAATAGTAAACAGTTTAGACTTAGAATTACATCAATGGATGTAAAAACCGCATTTCTGAATGGTGATCTGGATGAAGAAATCTATATGGAACAACCATTAGGTTTCATTGAAAAAGAAAAGAAAATAAAGTTTGTAAACTCAAAAGGTCCATTTATGGATTGAAACAGTCATCCAGACAGTGGTATTTGAGGTTTCACAAAGCAATAACCTCATATGACTTCCAAATGATAGAGGAAGACCACTGCGTCTACATTAAGCGGTTTGAGGGTAATTTTGTCATATTATCCTTATATGTAGACGATATACTATTAGCCGGAAATAGTCTAGATTCGTGGTGGCTATTAAAGAATGGCTTTCGTCGAATTTTGAAATGAAAGACATGGGTGAAGCAGAGTATATACTTGGAGTTAAGATCCAAAGAAATCGTTCAAAACGAATCCTCTCTCTTTCACAAGAGAATTATATCAACAAGATTCTTGAGCGATTCAACATGAAAGACTGCAATCCCATGAGTACACCCGTTGCCACTGGAGTGGCTTTGAGTTCTGACATGTGTCCCAAAACCGAATCTGATAAAAAGAAGATGGAAAGAGTTCCATATGCCAGTGCTGTTGGTAGTCTGATGTACGCAATGATGTGTACAAGACCAGACATCTGTTATGCAGTGGGACTGGTGAGCAGATTCCAGTCTAACCCCGGTGAAAAGCATTGGAAAGCAGTGAAGAGGATCTTGAGATACTTAAAGGGCACTTCCAATTATGCACTGTGCTACGAAGGAGGTGACCTGCGTCTTGTTGGGTACTCCGATGCTGATGTAGGCGGAGATGAAGAAGAACGAAGGTCAACTTCAGGTTATACCTTCTTGCTCAACAATGGCGCCATATGTTGGAGTAGCAAGAAGCAAACGTGCATTGCCTTACATTCAATGGAAGCTGAGTTTGTGGCATGCACTGCAGCAGTGCAAGAGGCTTTATGGCTGAAGAGATTTATAGAACACCTTGGATTTGGAAATGAGAGTACCAATCCGGTGATGGTATACTGTGACAATACTGCAGCCATAGCCTATACTAAAGATCCTAAGTATCACAGCAAAACCAAGCACATTGACATCAAGTATAATTTCGTTAGAGATTACATAGCACAAAAGATTGTTACTGTACAATACATTTCAACCAAATGTATGGTAGCAGATCCTCTGACAAAGCCAATAGGCGAAAAAGTTTTTAAAGAACATGTACAAGCCCTTGGCATACGTAAAGTGTAATATGAATGCTTCATTAATGAAATTATATTTCGTTATCACTTTATGTGTCTGTCCGAAAGTATACAATGTCTAGTATGTCGTACAGGTTAAAAAGGTTTGCTCTCTCACACGGGCAACCGCCTTTGACACTCAGGTGGAGTGAACAAAGATGAGACATTTGTGTTCACCAGTAAAGCAGCAATGAATGCTGATATGGTAGAGAAGAAACACAAACTTTATGTCGCCTTGACTAAAGTGTAGCAAGTCAAGATGAGATCCACGTTGATAAAGCTGGATCGAAGTTTGGAATCCCACTTCCATAATACCTGTAGCCAGACAACAAACTCTTCAACGTCGACGTCATAACAATGAGCAGAGTTGAAGAATTTGGGTTTAGATACTGAGTGTGTCTGGACCTAAGTCTGTACGGTGTTGATAATAAATCTAAATCGACATACGCTCTTATAGTAAAAGAGTAACACCGTAGCATGTGTTTCATACCACATGTGCTGAGAGAACCGCAAAAGGGAAGCAAGTGAAAGATCCCTGTTTCATTGCTGTGTGAGTCCCAGGGAGGAATTATCCTCCTATTGGTGTCCTTTGACTTTGACAATATCATGAAGATATGTTTCAGTGACTGCTACTTTGGCATATGTCCTATGGTCATGATTGATGCGATCTAAGGTAGTATGCTAGAAAGCGACTGATTCATTTCAAAGTGATACTTGGGCGAAAGGAAGATTAACTATGATATACACACCTATGCTAGTGTCTGTGACATGTCCCTTATGACATTTTGTGGTCATAAGTGTGGATACTAGACATACGAGAAAGGTAATCTGAGTCAACCATTGACTCGAGAGGGATTAGATTTACCGTGAAAAAGTGTATATAAGTAAATCTGGGACATCTGAGGCATAATTTTAAAATTCAAGCTACACAAAGGAGAGGGTGACTTGTGCTGATCCTTTAAAAGGGATTTCTAGTACAGGGACCCAAGCGAAGACGTCATGCCCACGCGGTCACGGCAAAGCACTAAGTATGAAATTGAGGGAAGGTGAAGAGACTAGACCCGCGACATCTAATCCACCAAGTGTGAGTGGGAGATGTAAGAAAATGGGCCAGTCCACCCTTGGTGGATTGGACCCAAGCCCAATTATCATTTGGGGTCCTGATGAGAATAGCAAAAATTATGGGTATCTAACTGTAATTTTTGCCCTTTCATATATTTTTGCCTAAGAGCGGGAACGGTTGGACGAGGAGGCAGTTTTCCTTTTTAAAATGGGACGTGTAGTTACAAAACCGTCGCATGATCAGTTGGTATATACACTACGGTTTTCTCCTCCTCTCTGGACTACTCATTTTTCTGGACTCCATTGCTCACCTTTTCCCTCCTGGTGCATTTGCTGTGAAAACACAGACCCGACTCCGTCACCGTGATCGGACCTCTGCGTGGCAACCTGATTACATTGCAGACTCCAGGTATGCCCGAAAACCTACATGGACAGTGGACATATGGTAGCAGGAATTGTGTTAACATTGCAAGTGTTTTAGATTTTTGGATATGTATTTACTATTTAACCGTTAATGAAGTCTGGCGTTGACATTGTTCTCTACAAGCCATTTCATCCAAAATTGTTCTCCACAAGCAGCACATCCTTGGGAAAAATTAAATTAAATGGGCCTAATTATTTCTTCTTTTTTTAAAAAAAAAAAATGGAAGTAACAAGAATTCTTTGCTCCTCATTTAAATAAATGACTGTACAAAAAACTTGTGATTATTTTTTGCCCTCGGCTAGTAAGTGACCCGCGCTGTAAATTAGCGTTTGGTTGTGCTTAATGGTAGAGTGGACATAATATGAGAAGTTGGGAACAGAGTTAACGTTGATGCTTTAAGATATCCAATAAAAATGGTTTAGAGATAAAATCATGTGGGTCCATTCTTCGAGGGAGCTACTACTACACTATACACGCTTCGGAGAAAAAATCTCGAATGAATTTATTTTACTGAACTCGCACCTGTGAGCTATGAATCCATGATACAAGAAAACAAGGGGGTGTGGGTGGGTTGGCCAGGAAAATGTCGTGATTTTTTAAAGGGAGCACAATTTGTCTTTACCTAGTAGTTCCCACACTCAGTATTTTAATCACGAGCCCACTATAACAGGCATACAACGGCGGGCGAAGGCGACAATTATAATTTTTGTCTATCACTGTTGCGGAAGATTTGATACCTGGGAATTCTTGTTTCTTGGTGAGGTCTGGACCAGAAAAGGAGATTTTGAAGGGAGAAGGAGGCGGGGATGGTGATTGAAAAGTTCGAGACATTTGTATTAATTTACTGATTTCTTGTTATATAGGTGGACAGCAAACAACAAAGTCGTTGTAGTATAGTGGTGAGTATTCCCGCCTGTCACGCGGGCGACCCGGGTTCGATCCCCGGCAACGGCGTTGTTATCCCCTTTTGCCCCCTAAACGAGGCTTTTTTATTCTCTCTCCTGTTTTCGGCTTTTACCCGATCTCTGCTTCGCGTTCCGAGCAGCACGCATCGGCTTTTCATTGTGATAGAATAAATTATCTGACGCTCTGATCGAGACCAACGCCGCCGTTTTGCTCCTGTCAGCAAATTCCTTATTTTCATAATTGCTGAATAATTTAATTAAAATTCTTTTCTGGCCAAGAAAGTGTTTTAATTAAAATTTGCCACGGCCATTGTCATTGACTGAATATATTTGCAGAGATGGCTTTATTTTTGGGCCAAATATTTAAATAATTTATTTAAAAAATTTAATAATAATTTATAGAATATAAAATAAGTTTTATCTTAATTTAAATAAAATATGTTTGTACGCCATTTCATATAGTCCCATGTAATTGTAAATTGGTTAGCCGGTGACGAAGCCCAAGTCACTAGATAGAATCCTTTTCGCAGATATGGTAAAAGAGGATAGAGGGTAGATGACTAGATTCTCCCATAATCTAACAATCTCCCCCTCACTAGTTTTTTTACTTCAAATTTTATCTCTACTGTTGGATTAAAGGCTAAATAGTTCATGTTTAATATTTTATAAGATAAATTTTTTTTTCTCTTCTCCTATTTATCTAATATTGTAATAATTTTATGAAATATTAAATATCAACTATTTATTTTTTATCTAAAAGTGGATATGGGATTATGAGAAAAAAAGAGAAAAGAAGAATTCTAACGTGATCTCCTTCCAAGAGGACGTGATGAGGTGCGTGAGTTTTAAAATTAACCCCTACAAAGAATAAAGAGTATCATCGTGCATATCAGATTTCCTCTAAAACTCTTCTAAAAATGATAAAATATCAGTACTTCTTCGATTGTAAATACAAAATCATTTTTATAGTGTAATTTATACTGTAAAAAAAGATCTCATATTTAAGACTAAATAAGTAATAAAAACCGATCATGGCATTTTATTCAAGGCGGAAACCAACTATGAGACTGACTGTATGTGCACCGAGCTCATCTCTTTTCATATCCTTGAAGCTGTATATGGAATGGATCGCTAAATGGCAATAGCAGCTTTTATTAAAACTGATCTTTGTTGGCCAGGTCGTATCAGTGCAATCCACTTTCTGTTCCCCCTCAGAGGAAGAATTTCTGGAAGAGTTAATTTAATTATAATTATTACGCCTCCCTCGCAAAATAAGGATTATGGGTTTCCCATCCACTCTCCTTCAAATTAAACTGATCGATTCAAAAATTAAGCCGTGTTTAACAGTGACTTCATTTGTATCTGTAATAATTTTTCCTTGGCTTTCCATTTCTTTCTGGCAGGAGCCAAGCAATTCACAATACTGTTATAGTAAACCTGCTCTAGTCCCAGTTCTACAATCCATAGATTATAAATAATAATCTCATAGACGTATTAATATTCAAACTTCTAATGTACATATATATGATTAATAGAGATATTTTCAAAAAATAGAACATTCATTTATTATAAATAATTAACTTAGTTAAATCATTAATATACACAAATTAGTTATTTAATTCTTATACTGAGAACTGGAGTAGTATAATTTATTTATTTATTAATTAACAATTGTTATATTTTATTTTAATTTAAAGCACTCCCTCTGGTCCTATTTATAAAATCCTAAAATTTGAATTGATTTTGTCATTTTCATAAGATCCTATTAAGTATTGTCTAAAGATTAAATGTATTTTTACCAATTTTGCTCCTAATTAAGTTTTTATCCTATCTCCTCATAATTTTCTTATATTTTATTCTCTTTTATTTTTTGAGTCATTACTATTATTTCTATCTTTCATTTGCCCCTCATTAAATAAGGATATACTTAAAAAAATAGGCTTCCTTTCTACATATTATTGATTTTAACTCATTTTTATTATTTTCTTAAATCAAGTGATTTAGTTAAATAGGATCTTGTAAAAAAAGGCATGAGGGAGCACAACACTGATTACAACGTCAACAGCTCAGGTCCAAAAACTATGCCAGTGGCTAACATAGCCCGGGCTTAACGGTGGCGGTGGATCCAAACACCGTTGCTTACGTCAGAACCTGTCCCATGAATCCGACCCGGTTAACAAAAAAACTGCCGCCCATAAGAGAGGTGAGGCTACAAATAAAAGAGGACACCTTAGGCTGTTTTGTAATGCGAAACTTGCAAGTAAGGAACAAACAACGGCGCGCTAAAGATCTGCTTCCTTCAATTCTTCTTCAGTGCTCCATCTTCGCCTTTTCCACACTCCCTCCTTCACGGGGCACTATGTCTTTTCTGACAGCACATTTTTGTCTCCACTGAAGAACAAAACCAACGCCCGGGTTCCTCTGTTTGGCTTTTCTAAACACTTGTTGCTCTGTTTCTTCCATGAACTCTGCGCCTTTCTTCTGTCTTGCATGCTTGTCCATCTTGCCTCACTGGAACTCTTCTCTTGTTCATGGGCATCTCCCTTTTCGGCTTTTAACCACATGGGTTAGTTTATCTGGATTCTATTGTCATGGATTCTTCTTTCAATTTCTGTTCTGGGCTCTGTCCTTCATCCTCTTCTCAAACTGTGGTGGTTCTGCTTTTTATGCTTTCTAATTCTATGCTGTTAAGCTTGACTTGTTTGGTAACACTGCGAGCATAGGGCTGTTTTTCACATTTTTGCTGTTGATAGCTCGTGATCGTTTCTTTGTTAGCATCTAGGGTTTATCTTGGGGATTTTCTCGATTCATTGAAGAATAATTTCGATATTTTGGGTTTGAAGGATTTTGTTTTCCCTTCTGAATTTCCAATCTCAGGGTCGTTTCGATATTCAGAGTTAGGTTTATTGTCTGTTGGTTTATTATCCATTCGAGGCCCTCGCTATTTCTTATGATTGGCTGGCTCTTTTGAGAGTTTGGGAAGTCCAAAATCTCAGGTTTTCCTGTCAAGGTTTTGCGAAGCTGTGTTCTTACAGGGCGGGAACTGCGTTGTTGAGTCACTATTCGATTTAGATTCATTCCAGCTGAAGGGAATTGGCATCTTTTGGATATAGAAGTCAATAATTAGCTGGTCGTGCTGAAGCTTGCCAGAATTCTATTAAGTGTTAATGGAGAATTCATCTGAAGCGCTTGGCTCGAAAGGCTTGCTTAAAAAAGTTGAATTTGTGAGGATCATCATTCAGTGCCTATATGCATTAGGGTATAGTAAGTCAGCATCACGCTTGGAATCGGAATCTGGTATTGCACTCAAGTCTGCAGAATTTCAATTGCTTGAATCACAAATACTTAAGGGGGATTGGGATGGTTGCGTCACCACTCTTAATTTACTGAAGGATATGATTGACGAAACTAGAGAGTCCGCTCTGTTTCTTGTATTCAGACAGTGTCTTCTGGAGTATCTGAGCTGTGGCCAAGATTCCTCAGCTTTGAATGTGTTGAGGAAAAAGGTGGCTGCATTACACGTGGACAAATGCAAGATTCACAGCCTGGCCAATAGCATGCTTTCCTTGGAGGATACGGAGTTAGGTTTGATAGATGATACCACTGTCCATGATTTGCGAAGAAAGTTGTTGACTGACTTGGAGAAATTGCTCCCGCCTCCAATTACAGTACCCGAAAGAAGACTGGAGCATTTAGTAGAAACTACTCTTACTGCCTGGATTGATGCTTGTGTGTATCATAGTTCATCAAGTCCAATTTCACTTTATGAGGACCATTGTTGTAGTCGGGATCTCATTCCTACTGAAACCACTCAGGTGAGTCCGGTCTGAAGATTATTGCTGCTTGTAAGATAGCATAGTTATGTTTTCGAGAGGATCTATCTGACAAATGCAAAAGGTCTATTTGATCTTGTAGAAGAATTTATTTTATTTGCTTGCTGGTGTATGAATTTTTCAATTTGTTCTATTTTAAACCACTTCAAACAACCAGCATCTATAACTGATTTAACACATCATCTCTGTTTGTTCAAGACTTTTTTTCTGGGCGTAGATGGATGATAAATACAGATAGAAGAATGACTTGTCTTCCAAATTTAGTTCAAGAGTCTTGGTTACCTTCTCATCGTGATTCAAATCATATGTCTGTATTGATTCATTCTCATAGGTTTCTCGTGGGGAAAATACAACCTTTCCTATTGATTATTATGAAAAAGAAAAAAAATTACTACATCCCACTTTGTTGGTTCGGTTTTTAACCATTTTAACCACTTTTGGTTTGGATATCTCTGTTTCTATCAATTTTACGATGTATGGTCTTCCCATTAGATGCCTTGAATGGGAGAAAAGGAAACACCGCTTCCATCTTCTTGTGGTTTCCAAATATGTATTACGAAATGGGGAATAATTGGTTGATTTATTGTAACAGGAGAGGATGGAGTTAGTCAATTGGGCACCTGTATCGGTTTTGGTTCATGGTTTCCCCTTAAGAAAAGGAACAATACACATTCTAATCATGCTTTCTAGTATCTATAATGGTTCAACCTATGCTGCTCTTTCCCTTAAAGTGACTTGTATATCCTGGATCATACGATCATGTGAAGAGACCAGTCGTTGTTGTCTGTTAATAGCAAGTATTGGTATGAGGGTATTTGTCTGTCTAATTTCAAAATAGACTAATGCTTATGAACCATAGGCCAAGAAATTGATTGAGGTAGTTGCTTTTGTTGTGGCAAAGCAGTGTGATATTTAACACCATGGAGATAAATTTGAAATTTGTCCTCTAGTTTTCTAATTGTATATGTTTTGACAACATTTGTTTTTCATTGCTGCAGATCTTGACTGGGCATAAAAATGAAGTTTGGTTTGTGCAATTTTCTAATAATGGGGAGTACCTTGCCTCTTCATCGAATGATTGTACAGCCATCATATGGAAGGTATAATATTATCGATGTTGTGAAAGTATAGCTTTTTGTATATCCTGTTAAATATTATCTTCTAGTTAAACCAAATACAAAATTTTGGGTCCACCCTTTGCGAATGTGATATAAAGGAGGAGAGGATGGGAGACTACTAATAGAAATGGGACCATTTTTGCCATCTAAGCTTTATGCTTGTTGACTATGTAAATAATTGACTTGTGAGAACTTGTTGGACCCAACACTCTGCTTTTCATTATCCTGATCATTGCAGTTGCTTTCTTAAAAGGAATGCAACTTGCTTATTAAATACAATTGAAGCCTAGCAGTAAAGCATAGAGCATATTTCTCACTAAATAGAAGTTAAGGTTGAACGTTATTTGGGAAGTTCTGTATGTTATCTTCAGTCTAAATATTCACGGGCTTCATGGGATTAGTTTTTCATGTTCTATATTGGTCTTGTACAGTTACGTGTTTTTTTCCCCTCATTTTTTTTTGGGACCCTTGGAAGGGACATTTTCCAAATATTTCTATGTTAGTACTCAGGAGTGAGTTTGAAGTTCACTCCAGCGTATTTGCTCTCTCTGTGAGTGATGAAGTTAACCAGTGAGAACTAAATAAAACTTTGGTTATAATCTATTAGCTTTTATCCCTCAAGTGCGCATGTGGAAGCGGGGAACACTGAAGCCACTTGTTTTCTAATTTTCTGGAACACTTGTGCCAGGTGCTGGAAGATGGGAAATTGATACTGAAACACACCCTACTAGGTCACCAAAACCCTGTATCTTTTGTGGCTTGGAGTCCTGATGATACTAAGTTGCTAACATGTGGGAATGCAGAAGTCTTGAAGCTGTGGGATATTGAAACAGGTACTTGCAAGTACACATTTGGGAGTCATGGCTTCGTTGTGAGCTCATGTGCCTGGTTTCCCAACTCAAAGCATATTGTATGTGGCAGCTCCGACCCTGAAAAGGGTATCTGCATGTGGGATTGTGATGGAAATGAGCTAAAAGCTTGGAGAGGAGTTAGGATGCCCAAAGTTCTAGATCTTGCTGTTACATCAGATGGAGAGTACCTTATCACCATATTCATGGAAAAAGAGATTCGGATTTTGCATATGGGAACGAATACAGAGCGAGTCATCTCAGAGGAGCACCCGATTACATCCCTTTCGGTTTCAGGAGATGGCAAGTTCTTCATTGTCAATCTAAACAGCCAGGAGATTCATATGTGGGATGTGGATGGGAAATGGGACAAGCCATTGAGGTACCAGGGCCATAAGCAGCACAAATATGTGATAAGGTCATGTTTTGGTGGATTGAATAGCACATTCATCGCCAGTGGTAGCGAAAATTCACAGGTAGTTCTTTTCTTCAGAGTTCGCTAATTAGCATCAGCTAGGCGTAGAAAGTAGAAACTAACAAAACATTGAATCCATCGGATTCAGGTCTACATTTGGAACCGCAGGAACTCAAAGCCAATAGAGGTTTTATCTGGGCACACAATGACTGTGAATTGTGTGAGCTGGAACCCTAGAAGACCACAAATGTTGGCATCTGCAAGTGATGACTATACAATTCGTATATGGGGATCCAGCTTATGAAAAAAAGAATGAAACTTGAGTAGCTTGGTTGAGCAAGGTTGGATGTGAATTTTCAAACCTTGGCCCAGTGTAAATAGATAGGTTACATTCTTTTGTCCCCACAGCCTAGTTTTCCCGCATGATTTTGTACGTAAAACCCTGATTTTCCCATTAATGTTCGCTTTTCCCAATTCCCATTTGTATCTAATTTTTGACCGTTTCTTTACACCGTGCATTTGTCAGCTCCTTAATAAGGTAACTGATGGAATTCGGGGTTTATTCCTTTTCCATCCCCTATGCTACCAAACGCTTTTAGCATATTCCTTTTGTCCATACAATGTGTGTGTTCACAGGTTATACGGTTATCTTTTCAACGGACATGAATTTAGGGGCCGGTTGGTTGGATGCCAGAAGGGATTATTATGTTAATCATGAGCCCGTTTACCTGTGTGTGTGTGTTTGGTTGCATTTTTTGATGGTAATCCCCATTACTATTATGGGCTGGGTTGCACCTTTTATGAGAATCCTCTTTCCCAGGTCCCTCTGCCTGCTATGAATGGATGGTAATCCAATAAAATTACACAAAAGCCTTCATCCTTCCTCTCTCGACGTACGACTCGTCTCTCACCGACATTATCTACAGTCTTTACGCATGCTTCCAGCCTCCTTCTCTCTCAATGTCTTAAGATTATCAAATCTCAGCTCCAAGTCGCAGATTTTGAAAGTTGTTCTCCCCTCCATCCATAGCTGGAATGCAGTCGCAGATCTAGAACAATGTCGCAAGCCGCCTCCGATTTGGAAAGTCATAGATAGTCGACCTCCGCGATCGTGGACATTGTAGCTCCTCCTCCATTGGTGGCTTCTCCGGCGTTCCCTCTTGCTGTTGTTCCTGATATATTTCTTTGATTTTGCGTGGCTGAAATTGGTTTTAGCTTGAGGTGGGGAGAAGATGAGGAAGTAGCAGAGGAGGGACTGTGCATGTTTTGATGGGGGCGTTTTGGACTTTGTATTGTTATTTTTAATTCATGATTAATCTTTATCCCTATTTAATTGCTCTAGAGCTGGGAATGGGGAACAGAAAATGTTACTGGAGCTTAGGATCTTGAACTCAATTCCTCGTAATATCTATGAAATCTGAGTTATGTCCTAAATGTGATGAAATCAAACCTTGCTTTTGGAGTGAAAAAAGGTCTCAGTATTTTTTAAATCATATCGCCCTTGGTAATAATATGCTAAGGTAGTATAGTTGTATTGCCTGGTTTCAGAGAGGAGAGTCATTACCTACTGTCCATTTAAAATAAAATATTTTGTTCAATTTGCTGCACAATCGTCCACTTTATATTTTCTAATTAAATAACTTGGCAGAGTTGGAACTTGATATAAATTATACTGTTTATAATTTAAACTTTTTTAAGATTCTTATATCATGCTTCTAGATATATAGCTATATAGATTTAATTTTCAAAAGAAATCTCAACCTATATCATGCTAGAAGTTAATTAACAGACGAGTTTTTTCACCACAACAGAGGAGTATTTAAATTAAGAAATTACAATGAAAATTTGAAACTTTACGAATTGTTTATGAGAAATCTCAAAAAAAAAACTTTAAATTTTAAATTTTCAAATCATTTTTGTTTACTATGCTTTAGTAACAATTGATAAAATTTGAAAAATAAATAACAAATATTTTTGCAGTCATTCCTAATTTAAATTTATTTAAAGGTATTTTTTTTGAAATTTTCTCATTGTTTTTTATTCATTAAAAAAACCATTTTGATCATTCAGCTCATATTTTTTTGTAAATTTAAATTAAACTCACTAATTTCTTTTTGCCAACTAAATCAAACTCATTAATAAAGAAGCCATTTGTATGAGGATAAAATATGGTTAAAACTAACCCATTCATGGTAAGAAAGAAAGTAAAGCCTATTATTCTTTTTCTTTTTTTGCCATCAATCCCAACCTATTATTCAATACAAGTCCAATCATGCACTCGGGCTGGCCTAATATATGTTACATGTACGCGAAGACTAAAAAGTTTTTTTTTTTTTTAGCTTAAACAGATAGTTTTTCACAACATGATGAATTTATTAAAAGAGGTGTTCACATCTAGTATCTAATAATATCTCGAATATGATTATTTTTAATAAGAAGATACTTATATTTGTGGGGGGAAAAACTTTTCGCAGGTGCAAAGAAAACAAAAATCCCAAAATATAATCCCAAACAACTTATTATTTCCATTTTATTTTTTATATTCATTCGCAAATGGAAGGAAGGAGATAAAGAAGACAAAGAGCCTGTGTGCATTTGCCACGTAAGGGAATGCTACCCAAAAAGAGGTTTGACTTCAGGGGTTCGGAAGAAGAGGAGGTGCTCATGTGGCCTAGAACTGGTAATATGGATTGACTTGCAGGTCCAAGCTGCAAAAAATGACAGGTTAAGGTTGGCTAAAAGCTAACCCGTCAACAAACAAAACTTTTTAACTTGTACTACATAACCCACAACCCGCTGTGGGCTAGCCTGCATTTTTTTTATTTTTTAAATTGTATTAATTATTATAATTATATTATTATATTTTATATCCTATTTAAAAAATATTAAAAAATACCAATATCATTTATTTGGTGTTTTTAATCAAATATTTGAAGGAAAAGCAAAAATTTCATTACATTTTTTTATATTATATAAGAAAATTTTTTAAAATGTAAAATTTTTTTTAAAAAATAGTTGGCGGGCTATCGAGCCAACCTATCAACCCACCATGGTGCCATTACATAGACCTTTTTCAACCTGCACTGTTTAACCCTAACCCGTCATAGGCCAACCCACAACCCGTGTGTTGGTCCATATTATCACCCCTAATGTGGCCCCGCAGAATAATAGCACTATATAGTTCTTTAATTAATTCAAGAGATCTTTTCTGTCACTGAAATTCAACTATCACTTTTATAGAATTTCCTTAATTA
This sequence comes from Neltuma alba, assembly GCF_004799145.2. NCBI lineage: Eukaryota > Viridiplantae > Streptophyta > Magnoliopsida > Fabales > Fabaceae > Neltuma > Neltuma alba. The sequence continues at coordinate 46,454 of NW_021636359.1, forward strand.
ATTAGTGGGCAGCAAACTGTTCGGTTGTAATTTCTTTATTTTTTAAAAAATTTAAAAATTATTTATTACAATTGCTTATAAGCATTGACTAGATACAAAATGAAAATATTAATTGTGATTATGTTAACTTGTTATAGCTCTTTAATCAAAGTTTTGAATTATATATCCGAACAGTGTATTTTAATAATTCGTTCTAGGTATGATAACCTTTTTATTAAATTTTTTACATTCAAATGTAGCAATTCAGCCCACAAAAAAAAACTTGGGTATTCAAAATAACTTTTTTATTTCCCACAATTCTACCGATAGAAGTTTATCAGAAAAAATTCAAAATAAATAGATAGAGGTGGAGAAAAATTTTAAAAATTTTCAGATGATATTCTTATATTAAAAGGGTATTTTGCATGGAGAGAAATGAATTTTTAGAGGCCTAAAAAAATTATAAAATGTTACTAGTGAATAGTAACGAATAAAATGTCAAAATAATTTGGAATTGTGATTTAGTTTGTGGGCTTCTTTTTTGGTCACCCTAAAATATAATTGGGCCCACATTGGGCCTGGAGAAGGCCCAATTTCATGCAAGATCTGGACTCTTCATTAAATTGGGATTTAATCCAATTTTCACATAAATATCTTGGAATATTCTAGTGGACACTTGGCTTGATTTGAACTTCTTTAACATTTGATGGCACCCAAGCGCCCCTCTTAGGTGGCACTTTGCACGTCCAAGAGAAGGGGGAGAGTGGCAGATTTGTGGGTCTATAAATACCCCCTCAAAATACCAAAAATAGGTGGAAAATTGGCAAAACAAGGGGAGGTTCTGCCCAACCATTATCCTGACCTAAAAACCAAAAATTATGATTGATTTAGGATAAGAAATTAGCAAGCTTTGGTCAGGAATTTATTAAGGTATGTCTAAACTTCATTATGGTTAAGATTAAAGCTTGTTTTGGTTAGGTTTTTGAATGAAAATTCAAGGGAGAATGCTGTGAAATTTCAGTCTAAATGCTTATACCTTAGGAAAGGATAGAAACCTTATATATGAAGTGAAATAAACATGTTTAAGTGGTGTTTGGGTTGATTTTCGGGAGAAAACCAACTTAGGTTTCTTTATGCATCAATTCGGCCAAGGGAGAATCTTCAGGCAGGAGTTTGTTTCATCTTGATTTGATGATTCTATGAGTTCAAAATGTATTTTTGTATAGGAAAATACTAAAGGAAAGTGTTTAAAATCATTGGAATCAAAAATAAAATTTTTGAAAACCTATATACCCCTATTCGGCTAAGACAGTTTGAAAAGGAACGAGTTTGATCTTCATAAATCTGATTGGATATTTGAATTCTAAATGAAAAATTGTGTAGGAATGAGCCAAGAAGTTATTGAAAACAAAGGAGGAATAATTCTGTTAAAAATCAAAGAAAAAAAGAGAATTGACAAAGTTCAAGATTAAATGTTGTGTTCAAGTTGAATAATTGTTAATGTAGCTTATATATATGCTTGGATTAATAGGCTTTAAGGAGAGGAAACAAGGAGAATCATATTTTCTTAAGGAGGCCGAATTATACAAGGACTAAGAGGTAGCATTAAATTATAATTTGATTATTTATCTCGCTTCTTTAATGTGATTATGTTGATTGTCTGAATTGAGAAACTTATATGTGGTAATTGTTGTTTTGATGATATTTGATTGTGCTTTGGCCAAAAGCATAGAAATATGTCGATGTGAAAGTATTGATATTCCTCTTTTAGCATGATGCAAAATATGATTTTATGTGACTTGAGGATGTTTTGAAGTGCTATTGCATGACACATTATATATTGCTTAATTTACATGATAATTATAGCTCATTGTTACTGAGATTTCTATGAAATCTCATTCCCTCCTATGCTAAATTATGTATAAATAGGAAGCGGATCAACAATAAAAAAGGGCAAGAAATTAGTGTTGAGCTAAGGAGGCCATTGGAATTTGGTGTTAATGTATAAAGTTTATACTGTATTTTGATGAACTTTAATATAAATTTGTAATGAATCTTGGATAAGGTTGACTTGTATCTATGTCAATATGATGTGTCCTAATGTTAAGAATATTGATCATGGAATGCTTGATTGGTGTAGCACATGGAAAAAGGGAGATAAAATCAAGAAAATCATGATTAGAGGATAAAAATACCCTAAACAGTAACAATCTTGTGTTACATAAAATATGAGCAAATGGATGAATTTGGACTTGAAATCTGGCAAACTTATAGATCTTATTTTTAGCTTTAAAATAAATGATAGATCACTAAATTTGAAGTTTTGTACTAGAAGATATGTCCTTCTAAAGTTGGGCTAAAATACTGAAAATTTGAAAATTGATCATATAAACAATACAACTTGTCAAATTTTTTGGCTCTGTTTTGAACGGATATGAGGCCAATGAGTTTTTTTTTCTTATAAAAGGCATAACAAGCTTCAAATAGAAATTGGAACAACTCAGTTTTGATTTTTCTACATATAGTTATGAATTTTCAAAATTGACCCAAATTGCTGTAAACAGTGAATAGTAAACCATAAATAAAAATTTCAAACTTAAATTTTTCCATATTTAAGGCTTATATACTAATTCTAAAGGGTTTCAGTTACTATATGGTAAGGCAATAAATGAGGTGTGATACTATTCCCTCTCATTCTCATCTCCAACTTTGCTTAGTTAGGTCATTTTTCTACTTTCTTGATTTTTGATTCAAGTACCCTATGTATGAAAGTTCATTAACATCAAAATAAAACTTTATGCAAATTGTTAAAATCTTTTCTTGTTTCGTTTTTGGAAGGGTTCTATTAATCTTTTAGAGGTAGATGAAACATCTCATCATAATTTATAGGTATGCTACCTTCAGTGATTGAAAAGAAATTAACAACTAATCTTGGTACTGTCTTACCTCTCAATCTCACACATGTTCAGCAATTTCCTATCACAGTAATATTGCCTCTACTCTGCAATCTCTAGGTACTTTCTTGATTCTTGATTTTAATGCTCCGTGAATTCATTAATGTTAGAATGATTTTTAATGTGAGCAAATTGAGCCCGTCGCTTGGATCAAAGGAAGTCCTATGATTACCATCATCCAAAAGAACCAAGACATGAGCTTCCTTCGACTATAGTTAAACCCAAACCCTTCAGCTCCAGGCATTACTGCTATCCTCAATTGAAAACACAATCGATAGGATTTAAGAACCAACAAGATAAAGCTAGAAGCACCTATTGAACTAAAGGGCAACATGTTCAAGTCTTCTGCAGGAAGAAGCTAGATACTATGCAGGCTGGGAAAGTAAAGAACAATGTCACAATAATCATAGCAGCAAATGATATTATAGAATTTTGGGACCATATGGAGGTTAAGGAGGTGTTCATCTCTTGTCTTCGTAAGGGTGAGAGAACTAGGGAACTATTTAGTTGCCTAGTTGTCTACTGTGGTTATTAATTTGAATGGTCTTCTTTGATAGACTCTTTTTTAATTGAATAATAAATGTGTAAATCCACTAGGGTTAGTACTTAGTAGGGATCTTTGGTTATGATGAATGAATAAGGTCCCTTTTAGCTGTTTGAAATTTGATATCCCTCTTTTATGTTTCTTTCTCTCTGAGATCACATTCTCTGTTTCCCTTTCCCTCTCCATCATTCAAAGTAAATATATCTTTAGATTTAATTGGAAATGTATTCCTCATATGGAAGAAATCCTAAAAATCTAATCAGGCATGCTATGACAAATACTATTATAGACTCACTATTATGTAGATATATAAATATTTTAAATATTAGTTAAGTTATTACTAATATAGTCGTTAGGGGGATTATTAATTTAATTCTCTACCTATAAATAGTTGATTGGGTTCCTAATTGTATTAGACTGTTGCGTTAATGATCTGAGATCAGTAGAAGTGCATCAAGTTTTTCTCAACCCCTGATCTATCCTATTTTCTCTAGATCCCTCGTTCCTATTTTTCCCTTTCTTGTTCTTTCTATTGTCTTTCTAGGAAATACTAGAGCAATGGTATCAGAACCAGGTTACATGGCATACCAGTGGATATTATAAGTGACAGAGATCCTATTTTTATTAGTAATTTCTAGAAAGAATTTCTTAAGACTCTTAAGACTGAGTAGAAACTCACCTCAGCCTACTATCCTCAAAGCGATGGCGAAATTGATGTTTTAAACCAATGTTTGGAATCTTACTTGTGCGGCATATGGTTGGAGAATCCTAAAGATATGAGTTTTTTTATAAGATTGAGCAAAGGATTCACTGGCAAGTGAGGGTTTCGACTATCACTAGAGATCATACAAAGGCTCCTCCCTTTGAGCTATGGGTTTTTTATAAGATAGCAATCTATGTTCAAGAGTAGCAAGTGTTTACCTAGGAACATGCCTCTTATGTTTTTTTTCCCCTACTCTCAAATGTCAATATGCTTGTTTCGTGAGGTGTTTTGCTGGGGAAAAGTAGCCTATAGGTGTGATAAGTTAGTTTGCAAATTTGAGAGATGGTTATTATAGCTTTTGGCCAATTTGACTTATGGATCAAAAATTACTTTTTTTAATAACAATTACAAAAGCACCTAAAACTTATTCATGACTTATGTAAAAGTAACTTTTTTAGAATTAAAAGACATTTTTGCACTCATGTTTATGTTGTTCTTATGCTTTTCTCTATATATTTCTTGTACTTCCCAATCATTTTTAATTATTTATTTTTAATATTCTCTTAAGTGAAAATACTTTTTAACAATTTTTACAATATTTTTAATTTTTAACATTATTTTTATGTAGAGTATATTATCCAATTAATTATGTAATATTATTTGGTTCAAAATTTTTCATATTATTATGATTTTTAATTTAAATATATTTTATTCATTAAATAAAACTTTTTCTTATTATAATAATTTAAAATTATTATATTTTGTAAATTCATAACTTTAATTATTTTTCATTATTTAATAAAAGTCATACCTATTTTGATCATTCTACAAACTAAACTTATTTATTCAATTATCATACAAACAACTTTTTTACTTTGCAAGATAATTTTTATAAAAAATCAATCCAAATATAAATTACATTAAGCAATCTAACCTTTTTAAAAGTAAAATTGAACATAAGTTACTTTTTCGTACCATCAATCTAAACAGACCTAACAACGAGTGTCTCTCGTGTTTAGCCCTTGAGCGGTCTTGTAATTTTATTTTGATCAGGTTTTTAATTTTCTTATAAAAAGTTTATTTTACCAGCTAAAAAGTTTTTTTTTTTGCCAACTTTATAAACGGATAAAAATAAATCCTGTTACGAGTTTTTTTTTTTGGCCAAACAAATCCTGTAACGAGTTAACAACTTAAATAAATCATCGTTATATTTGTAATTATATGGATAACTTTGGCCTAAAAAACATATTTATATGAATAACAATAAAGTAACGTTACTTTAATATTATATCATTATTTATTGCTGGCAAAAATATCATATCATTATTTGTTGCTTTCACGTTTTTCTTTTTCAAAAAGAGATAATCATGTGAATGGGAGAATTGCTAATAATAAGAGGAATATGATAAAAATGTGATTTCAAGAATCATGATGGTTTTTCATGTCATATGAATAGTTTGAATTGGGTTAGCGAGAATATTTTGAATAGGATAAAACTTAGATCAAGTTTTATATTTGTTATATCAAGTTCAAGTTCTCTTATCACATATGATTATACATCATATTTTGTATGCAGATTTATAATCTAATGATAATACTTTAAAATATAGACACATAAAAACATATGATTGGAGAATTTGACATAATAGATATAAAAAAATTAACACAAATATTTTTCTTTTTAATTAAATTATATGAACATGAACTCTTTTCTTGAAATATGAATATTAACTTATAATATAAATACTTATTTTTCCTTGAAATACTAATATTTGGCATTTAAAAATTTTTGTAATGTCTTGCTATTTCTTTTGCCAGCCAGAATATTGAAACAGTAAAAATAAGATTTAACAGAAAATAAAAAAGGTGCGGGTTTTGGTTTTGGCAAATCCTATCATTTTTAAGCAGTGCAAGGGATAGTCACTTGCAAGCCCCTTTGAAGCGAGGGCAACCTTACCAAGGTCTGCTTTTCACACAACGCGTTCACGGGGCATGGGCCATGAGAACCAGAGGCGATCACGCAGATAAGGGAAGAACAACCCGTAAGAACCGACATAGAAGCCCAATCGCATACTTTTGAGCCTTACATCGGCCTTTCTTTGGTGCATTTGAGCCCACAACTTGTAAGTGCCCAATTCCATCTCAATATTTAATACGTGATCCTCGGAGAAGCGGGTAAGAAGCAGCATTGCTATAATCTCCTCCTCTTGCCTCAGTTAGAGGGGGAAAAAAACATTTTTTATTCTATTTATAAGGTATTATAAGGTATTGAGAAATTTTTTTTATATAAATATATAATTTTTTTATTTATTATTATGTTAATTTTATTTAGTATTTACATGAGACATAATATATATTAAATAGAATAAAAATTAAAAAATTATTAAATTTTAAATGAGAGTTAATAAAATTTTAAATTTTTCTTAATCTATGTAAAATATATTGAAAATGATTTATAAATAGGATTACTTTAAATTTTCCTCATTTAGGTTTCGCAAATCTCTATGCTTGTTGATCTAACGGACCACGAGAAAAGTACTGGTCATTTCAATGATCTGGATAGCTGTTTGCCCTAGCAGCCTTATAAATCCGTAATTGCATCCGTATCCCGAGGACTCCGTCATATTTTCACTTCGACCCATGCGGCCCGGATCAACCCGTCCACCCGACTCTTCTCAGGTCTGTTTCGCTTTGAAAATCACCACGGAGGCTGAATAAAGCGACCCACGCATCCTCATAGATAGAGAGAGAGAGGGAGATTTGTGGGAAATCGAACTTTCCACTTCCGGGGATTTAAACTATGAATTTCGCTTTCGCTTTCAGATGTCTGGAGCTAATATTTCTCCCCGTCCGGTGACTCTCTCCGATTTGATCCTTGCTGTTCAATTTCAATTCTTATGAATGAAATTCACAGATATGACGGGATTTCCTCGGCCTAGTGATCCTACCCCATCTTCGTCCTCGTCTTCCTTTAGTTCCAACAGCAGGTCTGAATTCTTCTTTCAGATCATCCCTTTGTTTGTACCGATTTTTTTTCCTCTTTCTTTCTCTCTCTGTGTCACTCTAGACTTGAGTTTTCCGCTGTCCTGATGTCGGAAGAAAGAAAGAAATTTGAATTCTGGGTCATGTAGTTTGACGGCATAAAAACCGGAAATTTGATGGCAATTTACCAAGTTTAGTGGGTTATGAAATGATGGTCTATCTTAGCTGATGCTTCTATTTTTGTCGATGGATGATAATATCTTCCTGATACTTTTTGGGCCAGCAGAAATCTTAAATAGCTCTGTACTTGTACCCAATTTATGTGGATTATTTCTGATTTTCGATTTCTAAGCTTTTCAAGGTCCTTTGTTTGGTGCTAGTTGATTTTCAACGTTGCCCATCTTTGATTTACTGCCACCAACTCAAAATTCAGCGGTAGTTTTCCCCCAAGGTGTGATTCAGTGATCTAATCCTAGCCCATTGTTGAGATCAATATAATTTGAAGTAAAATATGCACATTGCCTATCAACTGGGAGCATATTTAAGGAATTTTCTTTCTTGCGAAGAAATACATATGGATTATATAAGATGACCATAAATTCGGTGCACTGGACTACTGGGGAAGTGCTCACGCATGCTTTTATGGTCATGGAGCATGGAAACTTTGTTTATTCTTAAGTACTGAGGCTACTTGTCATTGCTTGGTCATGGAAGAATAAGCTGAATAATTCACAAGTTTCCAAGTACTTGTGAATGGATACCAAATTTATTTATTTTGGCAAACGATATCAAGTTTATTGTTGGCAGCTTCGGCAGAAAATTACTTTCTTTTGTTATTCGTTAAGCATCCAAAATTCAATATTTTTCTTCATGACTATTCTCTCACTTTATTTGTCTACTTTGGTCAGTGGAAAAAATGTATTTAATTTGTTAGCGCATAGAGAGATTTCTGCAAGATCAAAACATGTACCGAAACAGCACTGGGGAGAAGCTTCTGAACCAAAAACTGGTTCTTGCCCTCATACTAAAAACGATGCTGTGAGAGATTCGAAATGCAGTCTCCTCTCATGGTAATTTTGCAACTGAAGAGTATAGATCTCATTGAATGAAAAGCAAGCTGGTTCAAGATGTGTGCTCTCTTTTTTTCCCCCCTTTCTTCAAGAACAGCAAAATTGGAGTAATAAACATCTCTAACAATGACTTTCAGGATTGAGGCGGAGTCATTGCGGCATCTATCAGCTAAATATTGTCCTTTGTTGCCTCCCCCACGATCTACTATTGCAGCAGCGTTTAGTCCAGATGGAAAAGTGCTTGCATCGACACAGTAAGTTGGACTTTCCTCTTCCTCTTCCTTTTGCTACTTAGAACTCCGTTGTGGTTAGCTTTGTTTTTGTTTGGCATGTGCAGTGGTGACCATACTGTAAAGATAATTGATTGGGAAACTGGAAGTTGCTTAAATGTGTTAATTGGCCATAGAAGGACCCCTTGGGTGGTAAGCTTGTCATTTTATTGTTTGCCTCAATTTCTTGTAGTTAAATTTTATTTCATAGTTTCTCTTACGCTTGGTACTGATTATCGTTTCTAGAGAAGACAACAAAGCCCTGTTTTCGGTCATTTAATATTTGTTAAATGTGTTAGTGTGTGACAATTTTTTTTCTTTATTAGGTTTGAGGTGTTATATTATGTAAGAGTAGTTTGGTTGTGACTGGTGCACTAGAGTTTTATTCGAGCACGTGGCAAATGGCAATTAGCAAGTTTGTTCAGTTCCCATAGTTGGCAAGCGTCCCTTTTAGCCGGGAATGCATTCTGTCATTGATTTTTGTAGTTGTGCCTAAAAAGTTTATAATAATTTTATAATAATTTGGATAAGTTAGCATTGCCTTCAATATAGAAATGAATGGTAGTGGCTTGTATTGATTGTTTATCTGATTCAATTCCTTGTTAGCTGGATACTAGATGCTTTAACCATTTTGTTTATTGCTTGGTTCAACTAAGAATGCATTCCTTTCTTCTGAGTTTAAGTCTCTTCTCTCTATTAATATGGTGCTGATGAATTACAGGTTAGGTTCCATCCGCTGCAACCGCATATACTTGCTAGTGGGAGCTTGGATCAAGAAGTTCGCTTATGGGATGCTAACACATCAAAATGCATACTATTTCACCATTTCTGTAATTTTACTCTCAATTCCCCTAAGTCCTAAATTACTTCTCCACTGTTGCAGAGTTTGTCTATTGCTCTATTGCTTCTATCTCACTCTCATTATGATCTTTCCAATCACAGATCGCCCCATTGCATCCATTGCTTCATGCTGAAGGGGAAATACTTGCCATTGCATCAGGCCACAAGGTATGAAATTTACTTGCTGTTTGCCTATTTAATCTCTTATCTCATGTTTTTCTTGCTTTTTTTTTTTTTGGTGGATCGGCTGACATTGGTTTTTTTCAATGCTGTGCCAGCTGTACATATGGCATTACAACAAGAGAGGTGAAGGATCCTCACCAACATTTGTGTTGAAGACGAGGCGTTCACTTAGGGCTGTTCACTTTCACCCGCATGCAGCACCATATCTTTTAACTGCTGAGGTGACAAATGTGACGCCTTTGGTCATTTTCCGTGATTATTTACCTGTTGTGGCCAAAGTATCATGTTTGATTTCTTGTTGTAGGCTGATGCGTTGGTTGATGTGCAGGTCAATGATTCTGACTCTCCAGATTCCTCAATGACGCGGGCTACATCTCCTGGTATTTACAATATCCTCCACCTGCTGTGATTGTTGCAAATATTCTTTTAAGGAACATATTGCTTTTCCCAGCGGTGAATTACCTTATTTGTCATTGCCATTTTTCTTCTTGCCTTCATTTAATGTTGATGATTCAAGAATGGAAAACATAATGCTAGTCTTGTTGCTGGTTCAGAGAACATGCAAATTGAATCTTCTGCCTCAGCACAGTT
>NW_021636360.1:0-34606 GCF_004799145.2 Neltuma alba
GGTATTTTGCATGGAGAGAAATGAATTTTTTAAGGCCTAAAAAAATTATAAAATGTTACTAGTGAATAGTAACGAATAAAATGTCAAAATAATTTGGAATTGTGATTTAGTTTGTGGGCTTCTTTTTTGGTCACCCTAAAATATAATTGGGCCCACATTGGGCCTGGAGAAGGCCCAATTTCATGCAAGATCTGGACTCTTCATTAAATTGGGATTTAATCCAATTTTCACATAAATATCTTGGAATATTCTAGTGGACACTTGGCTTGATTTGAACTTCTTTAACATTTGATGGCACCCAGCGCCCCTCTTAGGTGGCACTTTGCACGTCCAAGAGAGGGGGAGAGTGGCAGATTTGTGGGTCTATAAATACCCCCTCAAAATACCAAAAATAGGTGGAAAATTGGCAAAACAAGGGGAGGTTCTGCCCAACCATTATCCTGACCTAAAAACCAAAAATTATGATTGATTTAGGATAAGAAATTAGCAAGCTTTGGTCAGGAATTTATTAAGGTATGTCTAAACTTCATTATGGTTAAGATTAAAGCTTGTTTTGGTTAGGTTTTTGAATGAAAATTCAAGGGAGAATGCTGTGAATTTCAGTCTAAATGCTTATACCTTAGGAAAGGATAGAAACCTTATATATGAAGTGAAATAAACATGTTTAAGTGGTGTTTGGGTTGATTTTCGGGAGAAAACCAACTTAGGTTTCTTTATGCATCAATTCGGCCAAGGGAGAATCTTCAGGCAGGAGTTTGTTTCATCTTGATTTGATGATTCTATGAGTTCAAAATGTATTTTTGTATAGGAAAATACTAAAGGAAAGTGTTTAAAATCATTGGAATCAAAAATAAATTTTTGAAAACCTATATACCCCTATTCGGCTAAGACAGTTTGAAAAGGAACGAGTTTGATCTTCATAAATCTGATTGGATATTTGAATTCTAAATGAAAAATTGTGTAGGAATGAGCCAAGAAGTTATTGAAAACAAAGGAGGAATAATTCTGTTAAAAATCAAAGAAAAAAAGAGAATTGACAAAGTTCAAGATTAAATGTTGTGTTCAAGTTGAATAATTGTTAATGTAGCTTATATATATGCTTGGATTAATAGGCTTTAAGGAGAGGAAACAAGGAGAATCATATTTTCTTAAGGAGGCCGAATTATACAAGGACTAAGAGGTAGCATTAAATTATAATTTGATTATTTATCTCGCTTCTTTAATGTGATTATGTTGATTGTCTGAATTGAGAAACTTATATGTGGTAATTGTTGTTTTGATGATATTTGATTGTGCTTTGGCCAAAAGCATAGAAATATGTCGATGTGAAAGTATTGATATTCCTCTTTTAGCATGATGCAAAATATGATTTTATGTGACTTGAGGATGTTTTGAAGTGCTATTGCATGACACATTATATATTGCTTAATTTACATGATAATTATAGCTCATTGTTACTGAGATTTCTATGAAATCTCATTCCCTCCTATGCTAAATTATGTATAAAATAGGAAGCGGATCAACAATAAAAAAGGGCAAGAAATTAGTGTTGAGCTAAGGAGGCCATTGGAATTTGGTGTTAATGTATAAAGTTTATACTGTATTTTGATGAACTTTAATATAAATTTGTAATGAATCTTGGATAAGGTTGACTTGTATCTATGTCAATATGATGTGTCCTAATGTTAAGAATATTGATCATGGAATGCTTGATTGGTGTAGCACATGGAAAAAGGGAGATAAAATCAAGAAAATCATGATTAGAGGATAAAAATACCCTAAACAGTAACAATCTTGTGTTACATAAAATATGAGCAAATGGATGAATTTGGACTTGAAATCTGGCAAACTTATAGATCTTATTTTTAGCTTTAAAATAAATGATAGATCACTAAATTTGAAGTTTTGTACTAGAAGATATGTCCTTCTAAAGTTGGGCTAAAATACTGAAAATTTGAAAATTGATCATATAAACAATACAACTTGTCAAATTTTTTGGCTCTGTTTTGAACGGATATGAGGCCAATGAGTTTTTTTTTTCTTATAAAAGGCATAACAAGCTTCAAATAGAAATTGGAACAACTCAGTTTTGATTTTTCTACATATAGTTATGAATTTTCAAAATTGACCCAAATTGCTGTAAACAGTGAATAGTAAACCATAAATAAAAATTTCAAACTTAAATTTTTCCATATTTAAGGCTTATATACTAATTCTAAAGGGTTTCAGTTACTATATGGTAAGGCAATAAATGAGGTGTGATACTATTCCCTCTCATTCTCATCTCCAACTTTGCTTAGTTAGGTCATTTTTCTACTTTCTTGATTTTTGATTCAAGTACCCTATGTATGAAAGTTCATTAACATCAAAATAAAACTTTATGCAAATTGTTAAAATCTTTTCTTGTTTCGTTTTTGGAAGGGTTCTATTAATCTTTTAGAGGTAGATGAAACATCTCATCATAATTTATAGGTATGCTACCTTCAGTGATTGAAAAGAAATTAACAACTAATCTTGGTACTGTCTTACCTCTCAATCTCACACATGTTCAGCAATTTCCTATCACAGTAATATTGCCTCTACTCTGCAATCTCTAGGTACTTTCTTGATTCTTGATTTTAATGCTCCGTGAATTCATTAATGTTAGAATGATTTTTAATGTGAGCAAATTGAGCCCGTCGCTTGGATCAAAGGAAGTCCTATGATTACCATCATCCAAAAGAACCAAGACATGAGCTTCCTTCGACTATAGTTAAACCCAAACCCTTCAGCTCCAGGCATTACTGCTATCCTCAATTGAAAACACAATCGATAGGATTTAAGAACCAACAAGATAAAGCTAGAAGCACCTATTGAACTAAAGGGCAACATGTTCAAGTCTTCTGCAGGAAGAAGCTAGATACTATGCAGGCTGGGAAAGTAAAGAACAATGTCACAATAATCATAGCAGCAAATGATATTATAGAATTTTGGGACCATATGGAGGTTAAGGAGGTGTTCATCTCTTGTCTTCGTAAGGGTGAGAGAACTAGGGAACTATTTAGTTGCCTAGTTGTCTACTGTGGTTATTAATTTGAATGGTCTTCTTTGATAGACTCTTTTTTAATTGAATAATAAATGTGTAAATCCACTAGGGTTAGTACTTAGTAGGGATCTTTGGTTATGATGAATGAATAAGGTCCCTTTTAGCTGTTTGAAATTTGATATCCCTCTTTTATGTTTCTTTCTCTCTGAGATCACATTCTCTGTTTCCCTTTCCCTCTCCATCATTCAAAGTAAATATATCTTTAGATTTAATTGGAAATGTATTCCTCATATGGAAGAAATCCTAAAAATCTAATCAGGCATGCTATGACAAATACTATTATAGACTCACTATTATGTAGATATATAAATATTTTAAATATTAGTTAAGTTATTACTAATATAGTCGTTAGGGGGATTATTAATTTAATTCTCTACCTATAAATAGTTGATTGGGTTCCTAATTGTATTAGACTGTTGCGTTAATGATCTGAGATCAGTAGAAGTGCATCAAGTTTTTCTCAACCCCTGATCTATCCTATTTTCTCTAGATCCCTCGTTCCTATTTTTCCCTTTCTTGTTCTTTCTATTGTCTTTCTAGGAAATACTAGAGCAATGGTATCAGAACCAGGTTACATGGCATACCAGTGGATATTATAAGTGACAGAGATCCTATTTTTATTAGTAATTTCTAGAAAGAATTTCTTAAGACTCTTAAGACTGAGTAGAAACTCACCTCAGCCTACTATCCTCAAAGCGATGGCGAAATTGATGTTTTAAACCAATGTTTGGAATCTTACTTGTGCGGCATATGGTTGGAGAATCCTAAAGATATGAGTTTTTTTATAAGATTGAGCAAAGGATTCACTGGCAAGTGAGGGTTTCGACTATCACTAGAGATCATACAAAGGCTCCTCCCTTTGAGCTATGGGTTTTTTATAAGATAGCAATCTATGTTCAAGAGTAGCAAGTGTTTACCTAGGAACATGCCTCTTATGTTTTTTTTCCCCTACTCTCAAATGTCAATATGCTTGTTTCGTGAGGTGTTTTGCTGGGGAAAAGTAGCCTATAGGTGTGATAAGTTAGTTTGCAAATTTGAGAGATGGTTATTATAGCTTTTGGCCAATTTGACTTATGGATCAAAAATTACTTTTTTTAATAACAATTACAAAAGCACCTAAAACTTATTCATGACTTATGTAAAAGTAACTTTTTTAGAATTAAAAGACATTTTTGCACTCATGTTTATGTTGTTCTTATGCTTTTCTCTATATATTTCTTGTACTTCCCAATCAATTTTTAATTATTTATTTTTAATATTCTCTTAAGTGAAAATACTTTTTAACAATTTTTACAATATTTTTAATTTTTAACATTATTTTTATGTAGAGTATATTATCCAATTAATTATGTAATATTATTTGGTTCAAAATTTTTCATATTATTATGATTTTTAATTTAAATATATTTTATTCATTAAATAAAACTTTTTCTTATTATAATAATTTAAAATTATTATATTTTGTAAATTCATAACTTTAATTATTTTTCATTATTTAATAAAAGTCATACCTATTTTGATCATTCTACAAACTAAACTTATTTATTCAATTATCATACAAACAACTTTTTTACTTTGCAAGATAATTTTTATAAAAAATCAATCCAAATATAAATTACATTAAGCAATCTAACCTTTTTAAAAGTAAAATTGAACATAAGTTACTTTTTCGTACCATCAATCTAAACAGACCTAACAACGAGTGTCTCTCGTGTTTAGCCCCTGAGCGGTCTTGTAATTTTATTTTGATCAGGTTTTTAATTTTCTTATAAAAAGTTTATTTTACCAGCTAAAAAGTTTTTTTTTTGCCAACTTTATAAACGGATAAAAATAAATCCTGTTACGAGTTTTTTTTTTGGCCAAACAAATCCTGTAACGAGTTAACAACTTAAATAAATCATCGTTATATTTGTAATTATATGGATAACTTTGGCCTAAAAAACATATTTATATGAATAACAATAAAGTAACGTTACTTTAATATTATATCATTATTTATTGCTGGCAAAAATATCATATCATTATTTGTTGCTTTCACGTTTTTCTTTTTCAAAAAGAGATAATCATGTGAATGGGAGAATTGCTAATAATAAGAGGAATATGATAAAAATGTGATTTCAAGAATCATGATGGTTTTTCATGTCATATGAATAGTTTGAATTGGGTTAGCGAGAATATTTGAATAGGATAAAACTTAGATCAAGTTTTATATTTGTTATATCAAGTTCAAGTTCTCTTATCACATATGATTATACATCATATTTTGTATGCAGATTTATAATCTAATGATAATACTTTAAAATATAGACACATAAAAACATATGATTGGAGAATTTGACATAATAGATATAAAAAAATTAACACAAATATTTTTCTTTTTAATTAAATTATATGAACATGAACTCTTTTCTTGAAATATGAATATTAACTTATAATATAAATACTTATTTTTCCTTGAAATACTAATATTTGGCATTTAAAATTTTTTGTAATGTCTTGCTATTTCTTTTGCCAGCCAGAATGTTGAACCAGTAAAAATAAGATTTAACAGAAAATAAAAAAGGTGCGGGTTTTGGTTTTGGCAAATCCTATCATTTTTAAGCAGTGCAAGGGATAGTCACTTGCAAGCCCCTTTGAAGTGAGGGCAACCTTACCAAGGTCTGCTTTTCACACAACGCGTTCACGGGGCATGGGCCATGAGAACCAGAGGCGATCACGCAGATAAGGGAAGAACAACCCGTAAGAACCGACATAGAAGCCCAATCGCATACTTTTGAGCCTTACATCGGCCTTTCTTTGGTGCATTTGAGCCGACAACTTGTAAGTGCCCAATTCCATCTCAATATTTAATACGTGATCCTCGGAGAAGCGGGTAAGAAGCAGCATTGCTATAATCTCCTCCTCTTGCCTCAGTTAGAGGGGGAAAAAAACATTTTTTATTCTATTTATAAGGTATTATAAGGTATTGAGAAATTTTTTTTTATATAAATATATAATTTTTTTTATTTATTATTATGTTAATTTTATTTAGTATTTACATGAGACATAATATATATTAAATAATAAAAATTAAAAATTATTAAATTTTAAATGAGAGTTAATAAAATTTTAAATTTTTCTTAATCTATGTAAAATATATTGAAAATGATTATAATAGGATTACTTTTAAATTTTCCTCATTAGGTTTCGCAAATCTCTATGCTTGTTGATCTAACGGACCACGAGAAAAGTACTGGTCATTTCAATGATCTGGATAGCTGTTTGCCCTAGCAGCCTTATAAATCCGTAATTGCATCCGTATCCCGAGGACTCCGTCATATTTCACTTCGACCCATGCGGCCCGGATCAACCCGTCCACCCGACTCTTCTCAGGTCTGTTTCGCTTTGAAAATCACCACGGAGGCTGAATAAAGCGACCCACGCATCCTCATAGATAGAGAGAGAGAGGGAGATTTGTGGGAAATCGAACTTTCCACTTCCGGGATTTAAACTATGAATTTCGCTTTCGCTTTCAGATGTCTGGAGCTAATATTTCTCCCCGTCCGGTGACTCTCTCCGATTTGATCCTTGCTGTTCAATTTCAATTCTTATGAATGAAATTCACAGATATGACGGGATTTCCTCGGCCTAGTGATCCTACCCCATCTTCGTCCTCGTCTTCCTTTAGTTCCAACAGCAGGTCTGAATTCTTCTTTCAGATCATCCCTTTGTTTGTACCGATTTTTTTTCCTCTTTCTTTCTCTCTCTGTGTCACTCTAGACTTGAGTTTTCCGCTGTCCTGATGTCGGAAGAAAAAGAAAGAAATTTGAATTCTGGGTCATGTAGTTTGACGGCATAAAAACCGGAAATTTGATGGCAATTTACCAAGTTTAGTGGGTTATGAAATGATGGTCTATCTTAGCTGATGCTTCTATTTTTGTCGATGGATGATAATATCTTCCTGATACTTTTTGGGCCAGCAGAAATCTTAAATAGCTCTGTACTTGTACCCAATTTATGTGGATTATTTCTGATTTTCGATTTCTAAGCTTTTCAAGGTCCTTTGTTTGGTGCTAGTTGATTTTCAACGTTGCCCATCTTTGATTTACTGCCACCAACTCAAAATTCAGCGGTAGTTTTCCCCCAAGGTGTGATTCAGTGATCTAATCCTAGCCCATTGTTGAGATCAATATAATTTGAAGTAAAAATATGCACATTGCCTATCAACTGGGAGCATATTTAAGGAATTTTCTTTCTTGCGAAGAAATACATATGGATTATATAAGATGACCATAAATTCGGTGCACTGGACTACTGGGGAAGTGCTCACGCATGCTTTTATGGTCATGGAGCATGGAAACTTTGTTTATTCTTAAGTACTGAGGCTACTTGTCATTGCTTGGTCATGGAAGAATAAGCTGAATAATTCACAAGTTTCCAAGTACTTGTGAATGGATACCAAATTTATTTATTTTGGCAAACGATATCAAGTTTATTGTTGGCAGCTTCGGCAGAAAATTACTTTCTTTTGTTATTCGTTAAGCATCCAAAATTCAATATTTTTCTTCATGACTATTCTCTCACTTTATTTGTCTACTTTGGTCAGTGGAAAAAATGTATTTAATTTGTTAGCGCATAGAGAGATTTCTGCAAGATCAAAACATGTACCGAAACAGCACTGGGGAGAAGCTTCTGAACCAAAAACTGGTTCTTGCCCTCATACTAAAAACGATGCTGTGAGAGATTCGAAATGCAGTCTCCTCTCATGGTAATTTTGCAACTGAAGAGTATAGATCTCATTGAATGAAAAGCAAGCTGGTTCAAGATGTGTGCTCTCTTTTTTTCCCCCCTTTCTTCAAGAACAGCAAAATTGGAGTAATAAACATCTCTAACAATGACTTTCAGGATGGAGTCATTGCGGAGTCATTGCTTGCTGCATTCTTCATATTTTCCTTTTTTGCCTCCCCCACGATCTACTATTGCAGCAGCGTTTAGTCCAGATGGAAAAGTGCTTGCATCGACACAGTAAGTTGGACTTTCCTCTTCCTCTTCTTTTGCTACTTAGAATCCGTTGTGGTTAGCTTTGTTTTTGTTTGGCATGTGCAGTGGTGACCATACTGTAAAGATAATTGATTGGGAAACTGGAAGTTGCTTAAATGTGTTAATTGGCCATAGAAGGACCCCTTGGGTGGTAAGCTTGTCATTTTATTGTTTGCCTCAATTTCTTGTAGTTAAATTTTATTTCATAGTTTCTCTTACGCTTGGTACTGATTATCGTTTCTAGAGAAGACAACAAAGCCCTGTTTTCGGTCATTTAATATTTGTTAAATGTGTTAGTGTGTGACAATTTTTTTTCTTTATTAGGTTTGAGGTGTTATATTATGTAAGAGTAGTTTTGTTGTGACTGGTGCACTAGAGTTTTATTCGAGCACGTGGCAAATGGCAATTAGCAAGTTTGTTCAGTTCCCATAGTTGGCAAGCGTCCCTTTTAGCCGGGAATGCATTCTGTCATTGATTTTTGTAGTTGTGCCTAAAAAGTTTATAATAATTTTATAATAATTTGGATAAGTTAGCATTGCCTTCAATATAGAAATGAATGGTAGTGGCTTGTATTGATTGTTTATCTGATTCAATTCCTTGTTAGCTGGATACTAGATGCTTTAACCATTTTGTTTATTGCTTGGTTCAACTAAGGAATGCATTCCTTTCTTCTGAGTTTAAGTCTCTTCTCTCTATTAATATGGTGCTGATGAATTACAGGTTAGGTTCCATCCGCTGCAACCGCATATACTTGCTAGTGGGAGCTTGGATCAAGAAGTTCGCTTATGGGATGCTAACACATCAAAATGCATACTATTTCACCATTTCTGTAATTTTACTCTCAATTCCCCTAAGTCCTAAATTACTTCTCCACTGTTGCAGAGTTTGTCTATTGCTCTATTGCTTCTATTCTCACTCTCATTATGATCTTTCCAATCACAGATCGCCCCATTGCATCCATTGCTTTTCATGCTGAAGGGGAAATACTTGCCATTGCATCAGGCCACAAGGTATGAAATTTCTTGCTGTTTGCCTATTTAATCTCTTATCTCATGTTTTTCTTGCTTTTTTTTTTTTGGTGGATCGGATGACATTGGTTTTTTCAATGCTGTGCCAGCTGTACATATGGCATTACAACAAGAGAGGTGAAGGATCCTCACCAACATTTGTGTTGAAGACGAGGCGTCACTTCGGGCTGTTCACTTTCACCCGCATGCAGCACCATATCTTTTAACTGCTGAGGTGACAAATTGTGACGCCTTTGGTCATTTTCCGTGATTATTTACCTGTTGTGGCCAAAGTATCATGTTGATTTCTTGTTGTAGGCTGATGCGTTTGGTTGATGTGCAGGTCAATGATCTTGACTCTCCAGATTCCTCAATGACGCGGGCTACATCTCCTGGTTATTTACAATATCCTCCACCTGCTGTGATTGTTGCAAATATTCATTTTAAGGAACATATTGCTTTTCCCAGCGGTGAATTACCTTATTTGTCATTGCCATTTTTCTTCTTGCCTTCATTTAATGTTGATGATTCAAGAATGGAAACACATAATGCTAGTCTTGTTGCTGGTTCAGAGAACATGCAAATTGAATCTTCTGCCTCAGCACAGTTTCAAGCAGTCACAAATGCTACAGAGCATATAATAATATTGTGTCTCCCATGGACACAGTCTCTGAGATTCCTACTAGCTCTCAAACTGGTACAGAATGTGCTGTCCATAGTACCTTCTCTAATGGAATGGGAACTGGTATCAGTAACCTTGCTGTGGATGGTATGGAGACTGATGAAACAGTACCAACTGAAGGAAGCCAACATGGAAACTCTACAAATGTCGATTCTCTGAGTAATGTGCTGCATGGTTTATACAGACAGACACAACAAATCATGAGGCTCTTAATGACTTGGGTCAATTTCACCGTTTTTTCCCCTCAAGGGACCCAAGTGGATGGGAGCTACCCTTTCTGCAAGGATGGTTAATGGGTCAAGGCCAAGTTGGTGTCCCCTTGGTGCTTCCTCATCTGAGTGGTAGTCGGGACAGCTTAGCTCAGATGGGTTCTTCCCCCATGGCATCTAATTTGTCTCCTCATGATGATGAAGCAACAACTTCATCTTCAGCTATTCCAGGAAGCACAAGTATACCAGGAGCTCCAGGGAGATCTGGTTGGCGGAGTTATTTTCCACAATCTCAAGTTCCTGCATCTGTATCTGGCAATATGGCCTCTTCCATTAACATCCCGCATGGTGGTCCTGACATTCAAACCATTATAAGTCGGATTCAGTCAGAACTTGCCACATCAGTAGCTGCCGCAGCTGCTGCAGAGCTGCCTTGCACAGTGAAGCTAAGAGTATGGTCGCATGACATAAAAAATCCCTGTGCCCCACTAAATGGCGAAAGGTGCCGCCTTGCAATACCACATGCTGTCTGTGCAGGTATCATCTATGGTTAACCTATTTTCCATCGTGACATTGAATTTTATTGTTGTTTGGAAAAAATAGTTGTTTCACTTTGCTAGTCCATCCATTTGAGAATTGATTGCTTCAATTCATAAAAATGGCTCAAGTTCTAAATTTTATGTTCATAATTATTTGCAGTGACTTGTTCAATTTTTATACTGTTTACATTTACACATTATGTTTCTAATGCAAAACTATGTTTGCAGTGAAATGGGTGCCCATTTTTCACCATGTGGTAGGTTTCTGGCTGCATGTGTTGCATGTATGCTTCCTCATGTAGAAGCTGATTCAGGATTACAAACTCAAGTACAACATGAATCAGGAGTTGCAACATCCCCAACACGACATCCAATCTCCGCACACCAGGTTATGTACGAGCTTCGCATATATTCACTTGAGGAGTCAACGTAAGGCACACTTCCTTCAACATATTTTTCTGGATAATGATTTGATTAAACAGGCACACCTCTGTGTTTATATCTAAAATAGTTTTGCTATCTAAATTTCTTGACTAGATTTGGAATGGTGCTTGCATCGCGGGCAATTAGAGCAGCTCACTGTCTGACTTCTATTCAGGTCAGTTGATTTATTTATTGATAACAAAACCATTCTTTTATCATTGTATTCATTATTATCATCACCAACCTATGCATAAAAATGTCTACCATTTATTATGTTGTGGGGTATCATTTAACTATATATTAAGAATTGCAGGTCCGGATTTAATAAAAAACGGAAGTAAGAAAGAGAGAAAAATGTTGGGGCTGAATAACAATTACTTGTTCTTTCTCCTGCCTTGTGTGCACTTTTAAATATTTCCTATCCTTTTTAATCACAGTTCTAGCTTTTCTTCTTATCAAATACAATTTGCTTTTTGTCCATTATTCCCCACCTTCTCTCTCTCACACACGTGTGGGCGTACATTTTTCTGTCTTAGGAACCCCTGAAATGAAATAGGAAACCTAATGGAACTGCAAATTGTTGTCAAGCTTGTTATGATAGCTTAATTGCCTATTTCTGTTTTGATGTCTCGCAAATAATCTATTTCTTATCTATCATTGTCATTTTTCTTTACTTGATTAGCTATGGTTTAAAAAGTTTTTGTCTTTGTGGATTAAATGTGTTTAACACTATTTAATGTGCAGTTCTCACCCACATGAGCACATACTTCTTGCCTATGGTAGACGCCATGGATCTCTTCTTAAAAGCATTGTTATTGATGGAGAAACAACGCTACCTGTATATACTGTGTTAGAGGTAAATTCTCTCTTAGTCTCAATGTAGTTTTCTCATTCATGTCATTCCTCCACTAGTTCTGAAAAATCAATTTATAAATGTTTGTTTTGATTGGTCATGAACTTCTGTGTTCATTATGGACCACCACACTGGGAAACGCAGCCATCACATTTGATAGTTGATATGTTTTAGGCTGAATCAGGTTCCTGAATTTACTTGTTTCAGGTATACAGAGTGTCAGATATGAAACTCGTCATGGTGCTTCCTAGTGCAGAGGATGAGGTCAATGTAGCATGCTTTCATCCTTTTCCTGGGAGAGGGCTTGTTTATGGAACTAAGGTATTCTTTTATATGTTACCTGCTAAATTCACTGACATTGGCTAATCGGTAACACATTCCTTCTGGTTGTAGGAAGGAAAGCTTAGGGTGCTCCACTACGATGGAGCTAATGCGGTAAATGGGGCTAAAGCAAGTTACTTACCCGAGGAGAACATTATTGGAGTCAACTAACAAGTAAGGTAAATATTACTTGTTTTTTAGGTTTTCTAATTTTTATAGATGCTCTTCTACACGGTATTTGATTCATTGTTTTTTTGTTTTTTAAATGAAAACTGGAGTCCATCAATTAAGAGGTCTGTACATGCCATTGGTCAGTAATACCTAACTTCCCTCATCGATCGCCACCTCTTAGGAAAAAGGGGGGTTTGATCAAAGATGCAAAACTATCTGTAAGACTGAAAAAGCTTAGCCAAATAATCAGCTGTGGTTAAGCTCTCTCTATGGACATGTTTAATCATCACTGATTCTTTGGTTTCAATTCCATTTTGGGAGATACAAGGGTAAGGGGTATAGAAAATTGAAGAATTAGGTATATGTTGGTTACCTTTTGATAATTGTTTGTTGTTGCTGATATGAGGCTCTGTGGAAAGGCTTTGTTGGTTATTCAGACAGGCTTGAATATTTCTTATTTCCTGAAGCTAGATGTTAAACTGTATATTTTTCTCTTTTTCCTTGCAACAGATTTAGATTGGTCAATGTATGAAATCACATCGGACTGTATCGTTGTGTTCTTCTGCTCTCTACTTAGCTTGTTGCTTGGAATTAACGCATAGATTTTCCACAAGCTTATCTAGGTTTTTAGGTGCGAAAAGAGGAGTTATGGAACTCTTCTCAATATAACACTCAGAACAATGATTCTGTTAGAGTGTAGGTCTACTGTACCTATTCCATTATTTTCCCCACTCCACAAGACTTACCTTGTCCCATGGTGGAAATCAAGTGTTGGAGCCAGGGGTTTCATTTCATTTCCACTAAGCTTGGGACTGTTATCAACTGCAGAGCAAAACTGCTATCTTTCATCCCAACAAACTAGCCTGTCACAGAACCATGAGTGCAGTCCACTACCACTTCATAGTAGCCATTAGGCATGAATTTGTAATTCAGAATCTGCGCTCCGTCTTCATCACAATGTGCAACCAATGAGATTAGGTGTTGATGATGCAACCTTGGTAAAAATGCAATCTTTCTCAAAAATTCTTTTTGGCCTTTTAAGGAATCTCCTTTTCACTATTCCCATAGTTGTTTCATAAAAACAAAATGCATTTAGAAACCTTCCCATAACCTCCTCAGCAAACTTTAGATGAGTTCCTAACGTTTTGAGTTGCGTGAGCCAGTTCTTTGAAAATGAATGCTTTCGCACCATCTATTTTGATAGAACTATTAAGGGGACGATAGCTTGGGATGGTATGGTATTTGACATGACTTTGTTATCACAAGGATGACTATTGTAAAGATTGCCCCAACACAACGTGGTTGTATTAATATCTCTTGTACGTCTTAGCAAGTACTCTAATTAACACAGAATCTTCCCTTAAATGGTGAGGAGAGTATACTTGTATGGTCGGTTCTGTTGGTTGCCTTCATCATTTTCTTTGCTAGTAGTGGCAAGTTAAATGGCAGATTATGGTTTCTAGCAAGTGCTCCCAAATTTCTTTCTGCCATGCTTCAATCAGAAAATCTTGACCACCCATATACAGAACTCCTGTCTGGTTTATTTCATCGTGTCTTCTCTACTCAACAGTCGTTCATTCTCCTCCAACTCTAAGCAAAGTTGATTTTATGGAGCTTTGACTGTTTGCTTTTTGTTTACGGAGGGTAATGGGCTTGGACTGGTCAAAATCAACTGCTAATTGGGGCAATTTGCTGCTACAGTTAAGCCCATCTTATATTTTATGCCTTGCCAATTCAACATTGGGCTTCTACTTCGTCTAATTTTCTTAAACTCGATCTATGATCCTGTTTGTATCCTTCTCCGTCGTTATCTCTGTCACTTGTCCTGGCCTCAGTCAAATGCACTCCCAAGCTTGTCTTGTTTGCTGCATGACATTCATCTATTGTTTGTGGATGATAATGTTTTTCTTCATCTAGTTTAATATTGATCCCTTAAGATCTTTCGGGTCTTGGATTGGGTCCGCCTTTTCTGTGGTATGAACGAATGATTTGAAGAACTTTGATTGACAGATTCGGAGACACCCACAACCCTGATTTTCTTTCTTTCTTTCCCCCTTTTTTTTTTTTCCCGGTTGGGTTACAAAGGCAAGCCGGTGCATGAGACAGAGAAATTAGGATGGCCTCCTAGGTACACCAATCAAGAGCAAGCAAAACAGTTGCTAGTGACAGCATTGCAAGTCCTCTAAGGACATCCTCAAACAACCATACCGTACATCTGTTACTAGGACTATAAAAAGTATCTTGATGCCCCTCTCTTGCAAGGAAGTCTACGCATCTGATGATGTTTCTACACGTGTATCGTAGTTCTGCCTCCCAATTTTGGAATAGTAGCTCTCTAACTTCAGCAATGACACTTCGCGAGGGGCGATCTAGTGGATGTTCTTGATAAGAAGATTGAAGGCATCCAATGAATCTAAAATCTAAGTGCACAACAACCTCACACGGAATCCAAGTTGCTGCCTGAGTAACCATACCGTACATCTGTTACTAGGACTATAAAAAGTATCTTGATGCCCCTCTCTTGCAAGGAAGTCTACGCATCTGATGATGTTTCTACACGTGTATCGTAGTTCTGCCTCCCAATTTTGGAATAGTAGCTCTCTAACTTCAGCAATGACACTTCGCGAGGGGCGATCTAGTGGATGTTCTCTGATAAGAAGATTGAAGGCATCCAATGAATCTAAAATCTAAGTGCACAACAACCTCACGGAATCCAAGTTGCTGCCTGAGTTCCAAACCTGTTTTAAATTGCCAACAATTCTAACCAAGCACAAGCAAACAGGTCTATGAAATCCCATGACCCACTCTCCTGACTCATTCTGATGAGCCCCCCCCCATGTCACCTGGACAAGTAGCCAATCTGAACTTGTTGACATCAATACAAACTGCACCATAAGTTGGGGGAGTCCGGTAGTCTTCTTGGAGACTATACCCATTAAAGAACAACCCTGATTTTCCATACATACCTTTTCCACCTTTTGTTTTTTGAGGATGTCATATGACTTTCTTTTGTTTTGTTTTGTTTTTGTTTTTTGTTTTTTTTTTTTGGGGCAAACCATAGGACTTTATCTTTCGAGTCTCTTGTGAAAAGGCAATTTTTTCCTACAGAGAAGAGGAAGTTTTTTTTTTTTTCAGTCAGTTTCACCATGGCCAAATACTTTATATGTATTTGGGTCAGAGCAAGTAACGTAAAATTATTTAACATTACAATTTCTCGTGTGATTGTAGGTTTAGAAGCATGACTGGAGGTAGAATGCTACGAACTGCTTCGCATCACCTGTACTTCTGAGATGGTAGACTGAAGATTCCAACCTACTTTGTTTGGTTTTACATTTGTGGTGGTGTGAAATTTGAACAGACAGTGACATATCCTGCCTAAATTTTATTACATGAGTAATGCCCAGGGTTTTTTTTTTTTTTTTTAAAACTTCTGATAAAAGGGCTGAAGTAATATTAAATGTACCTAATTTACATGCGGCTATCTCTGCAGATGCCCCATGATCTGCCCGAGCAAACATACTGGATTGCTGAGTGCATGCAATGCAGCCCATCAAATGCTGGGACCTCACACTCACTTCCCCAGAAGCTGTACAGTTTGTATTATTCATGTACTAACATGCTCTCTCTCCACATTTGCATTCCCTATTCCTCCAAACCCCCCCCCCCCCCAAAAAAAGTGGGTTTTCTTTTTCATTTTACACATCCTGTGTACAAGGAGTTGCCCAAAAAAAGGAAAAAGAAATTTATCTTCACTGAAAGCTTTGATGCTTTATGGACTCTCAGGAACTGAGCAAAGCTGCGAACTATAACGCAGAATTGCTCAAGTTGTGTTCGGGCGCCAAAAACCCAAGCCCATGAGCAAAGAAATCCACCTGTGATCGAAATAAATCAGAGACCTGGAAAAAGCTTATTTGAACTTTTTTCGTAAGTTAAAAATGAGCAGTGGACCTTGAAGGTAAAAATACTAAAGAAAAAATGAAAGAAGTTTCCCGTAGATGGAGATGAGGTCCGCCTGGGAATCCAAGAGAGAAGGTACGAAGAAAAAAATGAAAATGATTGATATGGTTTTGTGAGGGCAGAGAGAAAAGGTTAAAGAAATGAAAGAAGCTAAAGAAAAATTGGCATAATCATAAATAAAAGGTTATAAGCGGGTCCTATTCGTGATTTCCAGATCTAGAAAAACAACAATCACCCCTTGTACTTGGAGGATATTTCCTGATATGTTGGTTGCAAAAATCTAAACCGTCATGAGCTTCGAAAATGTGCGTTTGCATGTTTCTTGTCATTTATTTACGATACAGCTGACATGAATTGATTTGCAATCATTTACTATGTGAAAATGAACATATATTGTTATTAATCATTTAGTTTTTAGATTTTAGCTTAGCTCTGGACTTGGCAAAAGGAGACCCGCAGTTTAACAGAAAACACTTGATGTATATACTACTTTCGATCTTTAACATAAGAGTTAGTTGATTAATTTAAGTAGATTAAGAAAACTAGTTAAGTTAATTATTTGTAATAACTATATGTTGTATTTCCTAAAATATCTTTGATAATCAAGTTTATTAGATAGAACTATCATTATTATAAGGACTACTTTAAGGGAAAATAGATAAATATGAGAAACAAAATATATTAAGATCTTATATTTAAGATCAAAATAAAAGTAAAACGAGGTCTTATATTAAGAATTGGAGGTAGTACATAGAACTTATAACAGAAATCACTGTTTCAAATAACTGATATTTAGTACTACCTCCCGTCCTATTTATAAGAGCTAGTTGACTAATTTGAGGAGATTAAGAAAAGAAGTTAAGTTAGTTATTTGTAATAAATAGATATTATCTTTCTTAAAATATCCTTACTAATCAAGTGTATTAGCTAGAACTATTAGTGTTAGAACAACTATCTTAGGAAAAAAATACATAAATATGAGAGACAAAATAGATTGGGATTTTATATTTAGGATCAAAATAAAAGTCAAATAAGGTCTTATATTAAGAACCGGAAGTAATATAAAGGAGAAATAAGTTGTTTTGAATTTGCTATTATAACAATAACTATGTTGTCGTAACAGTAATGGAGAATCTGTTTCCTTGTTTTAAAAAAAAAAATCAAAACCACCCAAAAAAAAAAAAACATGCAACATAAAGTGTTTGTTTAAATGATATGGCAAACGTGACAAGCGCCTTGATAGCCGGAGAAACAGAGAGAGAGAGAGAGAGAGAATGGAGTAACGGGTATTGTTGGATTCAATCAAACTCGAATTATTATTATTATTATTACTAACTCCTGTCTAGTTAGTTGGGAATCGCAATTAATCTAAAATAATATTTTAATCTGTTTTGTTTTGTATTTTTTAAAAATATCTCTATTAATTAAAAAAATTATTAAAAACTAATTTTAATTATTTAATACATATGATTAAAGAAAATAATTTTAAAAAATTAACATAATAAATAATTAATTAATTAATTTTTTTAATCACCACAAAAGTTAGCATGCTACGCATGAATCCGATTATTTTGAAGAGCAAAAAAAGGAAAAAAAAATCTGCGCGTTGACCGGTCAAAGGGACATTAAAAGCAGTATCTTTAATTTTTAACCCGTAAACAAGACGGGTTTGAACGGGACATGCATTGACGGATATTTTGTTCCTTCTTTGACCACAACTGTTGTTTTCTGTGTGTCTGAATCTGAACTCTGAATACCCAACAGAAACAGACAACCAGAAAGACAAACCCACGCTGGCCACTCCACAAATAGACAAAATTGCGAACCGAATAATTCACTTGAAGTTGATATTCATTAAGAAAAGAAAAAGCTGAAATTAATAACTAACAGTTCAGTGATATCCAAAAATATACACTAAGATGCTGCTGCAGACGAAGATGAAGACGAAGACGACGACTCAAATTTGTAATATTTATCGACGGCGAGTGAGACGTCCCAAGTACAACTGAGACCTTTAGGGATGATCACGAGGTCTCCGGCGCCGAACTCCACAAACTCCGATGAGCCTTTTGGGTACGCCTTCACCTTCCCTTTCAGCAGATAACACGTCTCTTCTGCATCAAACTTCAACTGGTACTTCCCTGGCGAACAACCCCATCTTCTTTTTGTAACCCACAAAACAAAACCCATCACATCCCCAGGAAAATAGAAGCAAAAACACAAACATCAGAGATGAAGAACTTAAACCCAGATACATGGATTTGCAGAGAGAGAGAGAGAGAGAGAGAGAGAGAGAGAGGGATTGAGAACAAGGAGCATACTTGGGCCAGCAGGTGACATTAAGAGTGGCAAGGCGTGCCTGAGGAGGATTTCTTTCGACGATGATTTTAAGGTTTGAATTGGAATCTGAAGCCATGGAATATAATGGGGGAGGAGTAGGGTGAGAGAGAGAGAGAGAGAGAGAGAGGAGAAGCCGATGAAATCAAAAGTATGGTGCTTTAATTGCCAGCCGGTGACTGTGAGATATTTGGAGATTAAAGAAGGAATCTTCTGCAGAGTTAGAAGACGATAAGGAAGGCTTGGAATATATGTTCATATATGTTACTCCTCCGATACTTATTATAAGATCCAATTTGACTTTTTATTTGGTCCTAATTATAAGACCCAATCCATTTTGTTTCTTATATTTATGCATTTTTTTCCAAGATAATCCTTCTAATAATGATAGTTTTAGCCAATATACTTAATTAGCAAGGATATTTTAGGAATGACAACATTTATTTATTATAAATAACCAACTTAACTTACTTCCTTAATCTCCTCAAATAAGTCAATTGGGTCTTATAATTAGGACCGGAGGAGTATTATATATCTACTGGTCTTTTTCTTCTTTTTTTATTTGAGAATCTCCCCACCACATCATGCAATTGCCTGTAGCATCACCACCCACGCTTATCTCCGTTTGCTGACCGCAGTAATATCAGAACCCATTATGAGGAATAGAATAGCACTATTAATCTAACCCTTAATCATTTTTAAAATAGCAGGCATGTTACAAGCTGTTCAAACGTGCGAGGTCCTAATTTTTTAATGAGTTTATGCCATTAAATCATATAGTCTATATATATATTAATCATTGCATTAGGTGTATTTATTAAAAATACGAGTATAGATTTTTATAAATAATATTAATTTCAATTCAATTGTGATTTATATAGTTTTACTTGAAAAAACAATCAAAGAAAACTATTATATTTTACGTGTTCTACCGTTGCGCATCCTTCTTCATTCTTGATTTTTTTCGTAAACTATTATATTTGGTTGCAAAATGAACTCATGGATATAAAATTGATGTTTTGATCATCAAATGAAACGAAGTCACCGATTATAATTTTTCATATTTTTCTTTGAACCCAGTGATGATATTTTTAACTTTTCACCAAAATCGACTTCCTGGACGTTGTCAATTGAACTGATCTCTGCTTTATCTAACTTTATTACTCAGGGATGAATGAATGATATAGTTGGATACTTTCTCTTTACGGTGTGGGTGTCTCACTTTAATCTTCTTACTTTTAGCATTTATTCAAAATATTAGATAATATATTTATTTTCTTTTATTATGATTTTTTCATTACGATGTTTAATTTAATTTTAAACATGGTATATCATATATTTTTACATAGAAGGATATTTGAGTCATTTATATATTTATTTATTTTTGTTTCTCTATTTTTTCATATCCATCCAAACACGAGGGATGACAGCATCTTCTTCCTAATTTTCTCTCATCCCCCCCGGGGTTTTTTTTTTCCTTGTCATTTTCTTTTCTCTCCGCTTTTCTTCCATGAAAATTGAAACCAACCTATAGATGAGACCCATTCATTTATCACCTAAAAGGCAACGGCGTTACACCCATTTTGCTTTCAGACCTGTTTCATTTGCGTGGCCCAAAAATGTTTAAAAGCCCATGATCCATCCATCCATCCATCGCACGTGCGGATAACAGAAAAGAATTATTGAAGTGAAAAAAATCAGTCTAATCTTTTTTAGAATTCTGTTTCATGATGAGAGACAAGAATAATGAATAACGATAAGTCATTCACAGATTTACAATCCTGTACCATTTGATTGTTTGAAAATATTAAAAAGAAAAATGGTAATTCACATGCACAACAAGGTGTACAAATGAAAGGCGGTTTAGTACCGTCCCTTCCCTGAGCGAGCCTTCGCATTTTCATGTAGTTTGAGATAACTGATAAGCCATAATTGACAAATAAAATACAACTTCCTAAAACCTGCATAAACATACTGATGATTCATGTAATATAGCATATTAATTTAAACGAGATTCCTAAGGTTACATTTTCTGAATTCAAGCATTACACCAGTAAATCCATGCACCAAGCTGAAAGTAAAAACTAGAATAGGTTATGCTAGCATGTTTACATCCAACCTAACAACGGGGATCAAAGCCTAGCATGGTTGAAATGTAAGAACTGTACAATTAGGACATCATCTCAGACCACGGAGTTTTGAAATGTTGTTTCTCAGTTATGCATGGCCAGACCATTCCAGGACGCGTCAAAATCACAGAAAATAGGATCGGGGGATAAAATATTCAGCTCAGAAGGCAGAGCATTATCTTTTTCCATGAGCCAGTCCTCAAAATCAGCAAGGTGGGCGCTTCCAGCAAACAGCAGACCAGGATCGTTCGTGTCGGGAGGTTGGTTAGTAGCCCCTGGGATTGGTGGCTGAGAACTTTCAATCTGAGGTTCAACGTTTTGGCTGGAATTCTCATTCCACACCAAGTCAACAAATGAATGAACAGCCTTTGTCGCAGTTTCCCCACGATTATCAAGAAGTTCTTGTTGACAGGAATCTTGATTCACCTTTCCCCATTGAGAGACATCAACACTGGCATTTTCAATTTGGCTCCCAATTTGATGCCCATTCCCATGCAGATTGCTACTCAGGCAAGCCACACCCTTTGAAAGAGCATCATTACCTTGAACACAAGATTGATAAAAACTCTGGCTATTTTCCAAACGGGATGGCTGAGTGTATGCTTGGATTTCAGAAGCTACGGTATTTTCACCATTGAAGTTTAAGCTGGGCCTTGCAGAGCTTATATGAGGGCATGAAGACAAGTTTGCAGGGAGCCAACCATTATTCCACCTATTGTGAGTTCTGTCATTTGATAAGCCTGGAGAATCATAATATTTGCTACCCCGTACTGCAGGATTGACATGATTGCTATAGCCAGATGAATCATGAGCAGAATGGTTCACAGTCAGGGTTCCCCCGGCATTACCTAGCCCATTAGAGATTATAAAACGAGAATACTGAGGGCGTAAGTTACTCAAACCTCGCCGCCGATCCCTTTGGAATGCATTATTACGTACACCCAGCCCAGGCCTAGGAACAAAGGAAGTCGGGGATCTGTTCCTGATGAAAGTAGATGCTGACTCCTGACATCTACCATGGTTGATGCCATTTGGAACCGTAAAGTTAGTTGTTGAGGGGCACATAGGGATGGTATTTGCCCTCGAGACCTGATTCTGAATGGTAGAATTCAGTGAGGAGGAGCAAGCATGGATTATAGGAGACCAATGGTCATTATTTTGTGGGATAGTATGTGTTGTGGTCAATCGGGATGCCTGAATCTGTGAAATGGAATTTGTGGACAATTGACTAATGCCAAGTGGCAGAACTTGGTTTTGCTGGGAATGGTCCAAAGGGAGTGAATTACCATAAATAGTTGAAGCTGGTAAGGGAGCACTCTTCTTCAGCTTGAAATTTTTCCTCTGAATTTTCCACATCTCAACCTTTTCAGTTGCATGACAATGATCAGTACTGGAAATGCCGGTACCCCACTTTGGACAAGGGGCTGGCAAATCACAGACGTAACAGTGGCACTGCATGTTATCAGGGATAGAAATCAGAGTGACAGAAGGATAATAGCATAGAAAAAATATGATGCTCAGACAGTTAAAGCATATGTGCTAAATTCACATAATGTGATCTATACCTTTTCGCAGTGACTCTCATGGGGGGTGGAAGAGAACGGAAATGTAGCACAGTGATGGCGAGGATGAGGATAGTCCCTACATGCAATCTTCAAGGAAAAACAAGAGGAGATAAAAAATCATAAACTTACAGATCAGGTATACTTCCACGCTCAGCAAAGAAAAAGTATGTGACTCAGGAATGAACAAATAAATGCACCCAAAAAAACATCTGAAAGCATATGAAAACAGATTACGCAGAAATCAATCAAACTCCTAAAGACCTATATTCATCAAAGATTTGTATTCTTAGCATATGAGAAGTGTCTTTGGGGGAAGGTGGTAGGTGCGCTAAATAATCATGAAGCTACATTTGGACATTAAACAATACAATCTGCCAGGGTTACGATCTCCTCTCTATACTCTGGACTGAGTAAACAACATATACCCATACCCATACCTTTTAGATTAGGATCAATGATCCTATTATCAATCTTTGAATCAGTCCTGCAAAAAGTTCTTTCTTATTTTTTCCCCAAATGCAGAATCCAAGATGGCTATCCCAGGGTCAAACTCTTGTTCCATCACAAACTTCCTTCAGCCTCCTCAATTTCTCCATGTGGCAATTTCATGTCCTGCAAGAATTTGCCACGAGGCTAAACCTTGCCATGCCGCACCATTAAATCATTCAAATATTGAGGTTTGAACTTATGGATGATACGATGGGTTGGCAAAGAGAAAGTTCTCCCCCGAGAACCATGAACCACAAACCTGCTTTTCTAATGCAGCCACATTCAATCAGAAAGAAAAGCTACTTCCACTACGTTGTTGGGCCAAAGCTGACCAGCATCTATATATCTATTCTATATATAATATAAATTCTATATAAAGCCGTACTATTTGTAGGGTGTAAACAGTGTGGCTTACTTCAAACTCATCGTAAAATGCAAGTCCCCAATCTAGTTTCCACTACTGTAGCGGCCCAAAGCTGGACAACAATTAAATGAAGAAAAAATGCTACTACATATAATAAAATTTTAACCCAAAGAAAACACGCAACAGGCTGCAGTTGAAGAGAAAGATCAATTCTTCAGCATTCCTAAAAATGATGATGCTGCCAAATATAAATAAGGAAGGCTTTTAAAATAACCCGTGTGAAGTTAAACGCAAAAGAAAGACGTAGAAGTATCAAACTATATAGATGACAAATAATATCTTGCCGTGAAATATAATTATTAAATAACCCATGCTTCGCCATTCAAAATAGCCATACCACAAAAACCAGTTCAGCTTTGTTTTATTGGGTCTGTTGTTTCCTATAAAATTCAAATATCATGATGTCTTCAACCAACGTTTACAAGAGTTAAGAGTAACTACCACAACCTGGTAAAACAACAGGTTAGGACATCGTTCTCTGTCTCCAACATCTATTAAGCACTAATGCTCCCTAAAGCTACTTTATTTGCACAATGCACAACAAGGAAGGAACTCGGTTCATGAATCTTATTCCTTTTATGCCAGGTAGAGATAAGGCGTAAGGATCGACAATAAATTCTCTTCTCCCGCGCACAACAGAAAGGTCTAGATGGCCAAAAATATTAAAAAAGAACGCCTCGTAATGAAATTCTCAAGACCAACGCTACAATATATCTTAAGACATACCTGACCCTTCTCGCCCACGACGATCAACTCGTCCGATTCAGTTGCCGACTTGTTCACGGATGAGATTTCGTTCTCAGGATCGCCATCCAGAACTACGCAATCATCATCTGACTCTTTCGCTACCGGCCTCGAAGACTTTGACTTCGGTTCGGGTTTTTGCTCATGGACTACGATAACATCGTCGGAATCGTCCGATTCTTTGTCAGACATGCCCAGAAACTCCTTAATCCAATCATAGTCGACGCCTTTGAGTCCCTCCTCCAAACCAAGTTCTTCATCGGAGCTTATGTACAATACATCGGGCATGGATTCCATGGAAAATGAAACAAAATAATTACACTGCACCAGAAATCATAAAAGATTCAAAATTCCCGCACAGCGTCGTAGTGGGGTTGTCCACCGTCTCCCATAAAATTCCACAGTCCAAATATAGAAACAAATTCATAATCACATCCGAATCCACGCTTTGAAATAAAAGCAAGATGGTATACCCAGCATAGTAACTGAAAAACCCTTCCAGATTATCGAGGGGTTCCCGGAAATAAACTTTTGCGCATGATAGATTTCGAGAACTAGAAATTCAAGGAACCAAATGTTCCAAATGAACACTTGATGCAGTCTGAGTAGGAAAATTAAACGGTTCAAGCTGCAACTAGTGTAAATTTAATCAATATATTAGCATTGCGGTTCGCAAGGCCTTTGAGTTTCAGGTTAGGAAGGCAAGGAGAGGCGCATGCGAGAGAAAGGGGAGGTCGGGGGGAAGAGAGAGAACGACACTAGCCTAGGGACTGACTGGGTGGAAAGGAAGGAAGGAATGGAGAGAAAATATCGAAAAACGAATTATAGCAAAGGATTGGTATTTCCTGTCACCGAACAAAAAACAAAAAAAGGATTGGTATTTCAGGGTTAGGGGAGGCCTGAATTGGTAATTTCATGTTTCCCGGGAAAATGAGGGGGAAACGGCTCTTGCACGTCCACGGAAAATTCTGAAGCAGGATGTTATCAACGTTTCGGATTGACGCTTCCGAGCGATCACGTCAGTTCGAAGAAATCTAAGACCAACACTAGGGCCCAAACGCTTGAATTTCATTTCATTTCATTTTACCCTCATAAATTTCATTTCAATAATTCATTAATTTGCAGAAACTGGTCCCCATAAACAAAACAACAACAAAAATAATAGTAATAGAAGTGGACTGAGGGGATAAAAAATGAGTAACTAATTATTTTGTTTGAACTCATTTACATTTATAATTTGCCACGTATGATGTAAGCAGAAATGGTCAAGTTTAGCTGAATTAATTTGAATATTTTATTTATAAATAATTTCTATTTTTTTTAAATCAAGAAACTCGTCATAATGTGGACTAGTCTAGAGACCCCATTTATCAAATTTTTTCAGGAACAAAATTCATCAATTATTTTGGTGAGGGGTGAATGCAAAATGATAGGTGGTTGATAATATCTTTTTAGTGTTATGATATACAACAAGTTTCAAAATTATTTTGTGCAAGTTTATACGGCCTTAATGTATTGGGCTCGACTTGTCTCCACGACTTTTTTTATCCGTTGCCTTTTTCTGCTCAAGATGACATCATCTCATTTCATCAAATGATAAACTCAATACTCTTGGGAACAATAAAAAAAATACAAATAAGAACCCATAACAGCATTAGTACTCTTCCGATCCTTAATATAAGGTCTATTTAATTAATTTAATTTGATTAATAAAGTTAGTTAATTATAAGAAATATGAAATATTTTTTTAAAATACCATAATTATCTTTTTTAATATCATTTTTTCTTCTTTTACTTGATTATGGTTGAGGAAGATCCATACGAGTAATTTAACAAAAATTGATAAATATGACAAATGGGTTTTATAATTAGGACAAAAATCAACTCAATAATTAAGTCTTATATTAAAGACTGGAAGAGTATGAGTTTTGCTAACAACAATTTGGGTTTTGACAATAATTTTTGTGAATTAGGTCTTGTATGCAATTGTTCTATTTCAGCAATCTTTCTTTGCAATTTTCCCATACTCTTGTTATTTTCTTTGAGCTTTATGACTTCAATTATTGGTATTAGAGAGAATTACAATGAGGTTCCAGAAAAAAAAATTACTAAAAAATTTTAATGACAGTCTAAACAGTCTGTAATAACAAGTTTTATAATAAAAAACAATAACTTCTCTAACTTGTTTTGTAATTATTTTTATTTCTTGAAATATCATTGTAATTCTCCTCTAGCATTATTATAGGATGTTGGTGTACCAAATTACCAATGGCCTCTTGAATCAAGGCATTGGATCAACCACCCACATTGAGTGACATATTTCATGGTAAATACTACCTTCGGTTCTTGATATAAGAATTCATTTGATTTTTATTTTGATCCCAAATATAAGACCATAATTTATTTTATCTCTTATATTTATCTTTTTTTTTTCCTAAAATGATCATTGTAATAATAGTAGTTCTAACTAATACATTTGATTAACAAAGATATTTCATAAAAAACAATATCATTTATTACAAATAACTAACTTAACTAGTTTTTTTAATCTATTCAAATTAGTCAACCAACTCTCATATTAAACATCGAACATAGTATAACCAGGTTGAGAGTAAAGAAGTTGAATCAGGAGAGAGAGAAAAAGAAAGAAACAAAAGGGAAGCATGATCCAAGTAAGATTGCAGGAAAGATGTGCTCTGCTTTAAGAGGGGAATAATGAGTTGTGTGAGGGACGTTTGCTAAAAGAACAAAGGCGAGAGAAAGACGATTTGGCAGGGATTCAACTCGAAGCACTGCTTGCAAAAAAAATCCAGGCTGGCTAATGAAATCACAAACATGATAAGAGAAAACCAATGTTTACATTAGTCAGTGAACTACTATCAACATAACGCTTAGTCTCGAGACCTCTTTGAACCACACAAGCTAGTCATCCAATGAACGTGCCTGAACTTCTCATTTTCGTCACCGTTAATGTTGAAGAAGAAACCTCCTGTAATAACAACAATAATTAAGCTCATATAGCGTGAGAAAAAAAAAAGGAGAATAATAATGAATATTAAACCTGATCTGGTTGGGAGATAAGAGGGTGAATAAAAGAGGTTGTCGTCACAGGACGCGAGATTTCTCACATGAGGAGCTGAAACAACGCTATTTTGGAGAATCATGGAGAGATGAACCTCAGTATACTAATACTAAGATCCCATTTAGTACAAAGGATTCAAAATAAGAAATAGAGATTATGATTGGGATTAAAAAAACCTAGTGAAAGAATGTTTAGCATAAGATTTCTTGTTATATAGGATTAGACAAATTCATATATTTAGAATTGGATAATACTATAGGGGGAGGTGGTATTCTTTAATCTCCTCAATGGGTTTACCTAATCACAAGTAACAAGTAATTATTCATGCTAAAAAAATTTTGAATAATTTTCTTAATTACAATCACATTCCTAATTCTTTATTTTCAAACTTTTCGTAGCAAATGGGATCTAAGTGTGGCAATTTGTAAATACATTCCCCCGGTATCACAAGGAGGCTGTATCAAACATTTATTTTAGTTCTCATTCAGTGTACACTGCAATAACCAATAATCTGTACAAAACATTTCATTGGTTCTCATTCATTACTCATCACAATAATGATTCACCTGCACCAAATATTTCACTCACTCCTCGCTTATTTCTCATCGCAATTTAAACTATAGTTAGACGAGCACACTTTGTAATTAAATCTTAAGAAAATATATAAATTTATATATTATTTTTAAGGTAAAGATGCATCCAATACCATAATCTTATTTCTCAAATATATACCATAATCTTATTTTTAGTACATGCAACATCCTAATGTTTAACGTGTTTGATCGATGTAACTAAAAAATCACATTGGGGTGCTTGATACATCAGGAAAATAAAATCAGGGTATTGAATGCATTATATATATAAAAAAAAAACTAACGTGTTGAATGCATCAGAAAAATAAGATTAGAGCATCAGACGTACTTCTATTCTTTATTTTCATGTGACTATAGTAATTATGTGTAACTTTTTTTCTTGACATGGTTAGGGTAATTATATTTAGTTTTCTCACAAGCACGGCATTTTTCGTAGTTTTCAAACAATTAGCCTGTGTATTTATAATTTTCACACAAATAGTTCCTTTGCATGTAATTTTGAACGAACAGATAGTTGTATGGAGCTCTGATCATCAAAAAAGTACAAAACCTCCTCCTCGTTCGAAAATTAAAAATATACCCGACTGCCGGGTCACATGAAAAAATTACAGATCATACTGTCCTCACTAGAATACGATATCCTGCTATTGTGAATATTACAAATAACGACCCGTTCAATGTGAAAGTTTCGAACAATAACCCGTACATTACAGTATTGCTCCTATGCTCCTGTAAGAATTATAAGGGTTAAAATACAAATCAATCCATGAAGTATTTTGCTATGACCATCTAACTTCATAAACTTTTTTCGGGTGCAAAATATAGTTAAAGCTTCTAAAATGATGCAAAAATGCCATGGTCGTTGACGTTGCCTGTTTAGCAAATATATAAGTCAAGAAAATGACGTAAAAATACATATAAAATTTTGAAAATAATGCCAAAATGCCATGGTCATTGGAAACTTTATATATATTTTTACACCATTTCAGAAATCTCATGTGTATGTTTGTATTGTTTTCTTAGTTGACATGTTTGTTAAATGGTCAATGTTAGTTGACTTAACAGCTGTGATATTTTTGTACCATTTTAAAAACTTTACATATACTTTTATACTTAAGAAAAGTTTATGGTGTTTGGTGCTCTTGTAGAATACTTTAGAGGTAAATTTGCCCCTTAATCCAATTATAAATGTCTATTGTATTCAAAGTTTGCATATAAGTACCGCATGCTTGAAAAAGTCTGACAAATTACTCTCACCAAAATTTAAAGAAAAGTACAAGCAAGGCGCTATCGCTACAAACCATTCATATTGTCATTGATATTAATTTTGTATTTGTCAAAATATAAGAACGAGATACAATTAAATATTCAAATTGGACTTTAATTTTCAACCCTTTTACGCAGAAGTAGAATAAGAATAGTTAGAACCAGTCTATTCTTTATTTTTGCTATTTTTCATATTCCCTTGTGCTGTTGTTGACGGAAGATGCCCACACAAAAATAAAATAAAGATCCCAAAATTTATCATAGATGTCTCCATTATGTGATCATAAGATAGATCACAATTCACGTACATTTGTGTTAGGCCTAGAGTTTTCATTAAAGCTTGCCTAGACCTGATTAGATTTTAATCGTGTCTTTGTGGAGTGATGAATCCCCTGTTTCTTAAGAACTGAAGTTAAGTGGCTGATTTTGACCCAAAAAATAAAAGTTAAGGGGGTGTCGTATATACTTGTTATAATATTTTAATTTTAAAAAATATATTGTTAGTCATTTAATTTTAAAATTATTAATTTTAAATGATAATTCTTTATAACAGGTTGATTTGAAAATTAAATTTGACATGTTAACATTTAAAAATATTTTATTAATATCATGATTTTAGTATCATTACTTTTTTAACAATTTAAAAAGTATAAAAATATACTTTTTAAAATTAAGTGATTAAATTAAAATATTGTATAAATTTTAAAATTAAAAAATATATTTTAGCCTTTGTTTAATAATACCATTTATATTTGTCGGCAAAAAAAATCATACTACTATTTATGTTTATAACTACTCGTATAGTACTCGTAATTTTTGTATTGGGGCCCACTACATGGCGCGCGGTCTCTCTCTCTCCCCCTCGCAGCCCAAAACTTTCCAGTTTCCCGTTTCCGGTTTTGATGCACCCGACGCGAGGGAAGCGGCGCGTTGAACTTTCAAATCGAAACAAATATTATTCCATCTAAATTACTCGTCCGGTTCCTTAATATAAAACCTATTTAACTAATTTGATTATATTAAGGAAGTTAGATAAGTTAGTTAATTATAAGAAAAGTGAAACATTTTTTCTAAAACACCATAATCATCTTTCTTAATACCTCATCTTTCTCTTCTATTTGATTATAGTTGAGGGAGTATCTATAGGGGTAATTTAGAGAAAATTGATAAATATGATAAATGAGTCTTATATTTAAAACCAAAACCAACTCAAGAATTGAGTCTTATATTAAGAATAGGAGGAGTATTATTTATGTTGACTAAATGTAACTTAAATTTCACGCAAAAAATAATCTAAATTATTCATAAAATAATATAAATTTCGCATAGTAATTTTTTTGGGACAAAGATAACATTTGTCACCTCACACTTCAGGATCGCGCGGGCAATTCATTAAGGAAAATGAGATAACAATTAACGAAAATTTAGGGTAGTGTTTGAAATATTTGGTTCCCCACAAGTTTTGTTTCCCATTTTTGGCTCCAAGATTTACCCTCCAATTGAACAACCGCCTCTTCCTTTTATTTTCCCGCTGCTTGTCTCTGAAAGATGCGGTCACCAGACAAGGGGTGCGAATTGCTGGTAAATTTCTCTACAATGTTGATTTTTACGCCATCCTGTTCTTTTTGGGATCATCTCTTTTATTTTCGTTTGTTTTCATGCATTTGTTGTGCTTCATTTGCGTTGCAAGGTTTTACGTCCCCAGCAATTTGAAGTTGGGAGTTTTATAACTTGATTTGGCTCTTTTGTTTTTAGGCATTGTGCCAGGATAATAAAAAAACTCAGCAGTTCCATTACTATCGTCTATTTTAGAATTCGGTACGATTCTTTACGTGGAGGATTTCAGAACTTTAAAAATATTTGTGGAGTTGACATGCTCAAGATTACAAATCTATTGATCGTTAAAAGCATTTTAAATGGTTTTAAGATTCGGTTATCTGTAAGGAACGATCATCATTAATGATTTAAAGGGAGTCAGAATGCTAAATTTTCACCTGTATCCGCTTATTCAATTCTGATTCTAATTGAGTCGTTAATTTAGTGTATATAGTCCATCGGTGTGCTGGTTCGGAATCAAGTTGAGCAATGGAGCGGAAAGCCGCAATTTGTTCGTGAACTGTAACTTTACAACATGAGCTAAGTATGTAGACATGGACACAAAAGAAGATGGTAAATCTATTGATGATCAGGGCTCGTCGCCTATCATGGCCCTACAGCAGTTGTCTGAGGTGGCTATCGGAGTTGGTGGAGAAGCATTTCATCGTGAGAAGACTGCCGTTTCACCCAAGGTGCCTCCTGGACATAGACGCTGTCAAAGTGAAGTTGTAACTGCAGGACTTCAAAGGAGTGACAGCTACGAAAAGTTGAAGAATCATGTGCAGAGGGCTTGGCGGGGAGGAGGCAAATCCCCCGAAGAAGGTTCTCCTTTGACTTTTAACCCTGAGGTCTTAGCGAACCAAAAGCGTCAGTGGTATCAGCTTAATTCCAAAACCCTGGTACTCAATTCTGTTCTGCTTTATTCTACTATCAGAGTTCCAATATGACTTTTACATCTGAAAATCTTGCCTGCCTAATTGACGTGGAAGTTGCTCCATCTATTGCGTCCCTCACATATTTTTGTTGGAAATTTAAATTCATCAATCTGTTCCAGAATTAAGATGTGGAGCATACTGTAGGATTGTGCAAATCATAAGGAGCCAACCTCATTGTTCGAACATTTTGTGATTGTGGGGCTGCATCCAGATGCAAATCTGGAAGCTGTGGAGGTTGAATTTGCAAATAGGAAAAAGTGGGAAAAAGAGGGAAAATATGCGCCTGTAGAGTTCCAAATGATGCAGCAACAGGAGTCTCCAGTACCAGTGTTGGAACCTCAGGTATGTTAGATAGCAATTTTGTTTGTTGCTATCAACAACTTTCATATCGAAATGCAGAGATAATATCCAGCCTGTTTGATCAAAAGCTCAAAAGAATCCCGATGTACATTATTGGATATATCTAGTTCCTATGATTCTGTTCTGATGAACATGTTATGGTTAATCTTTAGGTTTTTTATTGAAATATAATTAATTTTATAGTCATTATGCGTATATATTATCTATGATTCTCTTCTGATGAATTCAGAAGATTCTGAAATAAACTTATTGCATCTTCACCATTATAGTATATGGATTTCATTTGAGGATATATTATGCTCCTGAATTCATTTAATTTACCCATTTTTATGACTACACCTTAGTCAATTATCACCGATTAATG
This sequence comes from Neltuma alba, assembly GCF_004799145.2. NCBI lineage: Eukaryota > Viridiplantae > Streptophyta > Magnoliopsida > Fabales > Fabaceae > Neltuma > Neltuma alba. Next base: position 32,151 of record NW_021636360.1, read on the forward strand.
AATTCTGTGTTTGATATCTATATTTCATTATTTCTACATCAGATTCTTTTCAAATATCCTCCTGGGAAGAAGCTGAGCATGCGCATGAAAGATTTAGCCTCTTTTTGCTTTCCTGGAGGTGTCAAGGTGAGCGTTCCATTTCTAGTAATCTGAACTAGATATCTCAAATGCCTTTCATTGTTAAACACTACTGTATGAATTGTTTGCTGAAAATGTTTGTTGCAGTTTTGTATTGTTTCCATTTTGGAGGTTATTTAACTGGTCCCATTACTTTTTATCAGTCAGTCTTGCTCCTCCTTCAGATGCATGCAAGTTTTATATTTTCCTTGTTTACTATTTTTTTATTTGTCTTGATCCGTAGTCAGATTACATTGAATATGGACCATTAGATTATCATCTTACCAGTGGAATTAACCACCCAACATTAACTTACTTGAATAAATCATGTCATGATGCTTCGTAGCTGCATTAAACTAGTAAGTGGCCATTGGGTTCTCTGTTCGTACTTGATTTGTGTTTGCCAAAAGATGCTATGATTCGTGATATACTTCTCCTGTTGGTGATAATATTTGTTTCTTGACTGTTTCATTTGTTGGATGTTGATTTACAGGCATCATTGGTGGAGAGGACTCCATCTCTAAGTGAACTGAATGAACTTGTGTATGGGCAGGTATTCCAAATCAGCAGATATTCCTGCTCTAAATCAAGCTGGTTAAAGTGAAGCTTTGTCCTTGATTTGTAAAATCTATTTGTTTAGTTCATGTAATTTATAATATAAACATTATTTGATAGTTTGTGCAAGTACTAACGGAGAAAAACTAAGGAGCTGCCTCTATAATACTCGATCTTTCTTTTCCATGTTAGCTTCTACTTTTGATTTCTTGCATCTACAAAACGTGAAGTTATTGTCACCATGTCTCTGTTCATTCTTTTACAACCCACTTTTCTTGCTGGAAGGATTCTCTCATCTTTCATGGAGTCAGTCAAATGGATCATAGTCAATAATTTTATTTCATATTTGCTGCCTCTGTCTGTTGGTTCTCCTTCTTGCTGATAATTAAACTGCTCAGTTATCAGTCTTTGACGCATTTCTTTTTGTTTATTCTCTGCAGATTCATTTAGGCAGAGATGATTTATCATTTATCTTTTCACTCAAGGTAATTTGTTTATCACTTTCATTTATAAATGTGAGCGTGCAAGCTTGATATATTTGTGACCCTTTGCTTGAACTCTCCTAGAAATAATTGATTTATCCGTGTTTTGCTTCATCCATTTTATTCAAGAGTCCTTGTCAGTATTCAGGATGGGCACCTAATCTTGTTTTCAATCTCCCTCTACGTTATGGGCTGAACAGTACTTTACACCATAACATGAACGATATTAACAAATCATTGCTTTTCAATTCGATAAAACCTTCCTAAGTATGTGCATGCTGATGGTATGACCCATCATGAAGTAGCTTATTGTAATTGAAGACATAGATGAAACTTAGTCATACTGCATCGCTCATGTTCTTACATGGGGAAGGAGGGCATCTAGAATGTTAGCTTAAAGAAAGTCCTGTTGCATGTCAAGGAATTTCACAATTTAAAAGCCTATGCTATGGAACATTGACAGTCATTGATAGATTATTACTATCTGTTATAACTGTCCATATATTCATCTATATGGTGTGTTTTTGGTTTAAAACCAATGGACAATGAATCAATGACAAGGCAACGCCGCAAGATCTAGATTGTCCAAGTGTTGTTTGAAGTATCGTGTTATGACTAATGCAAGTGTCTTGCAAGTGTCAGACATGGACATAACTCCCAGTTTAGGTATCCTTGCTTCATGGGTTTGGACATGTCTGCTGTTGACAAATTTTATGCAGTTTTTTTTTCCCTCACTTATTCTTTTATGCGCAATCTTATTGCTCTGGAACTGAAAATGGTGTTTGAAACAATTTTTGTGCCTATATATGGCTTGATCAGGCAGCACAAAATGCAACTCTCTACGGGGTCTGTTTACATGTGCCTGAAATCTTACAACGGCCACCTAGTATCTTAGGCATATCGTCTCCTCTTACTCTTCCCTCTGGGGCATGCAGCCGTTTTATGGTTTCTGCTCCTCGTTGTTTCTGTCTGCTGACTAGAGTTCCTTTCTTTGAGTTGCATTATGAATTGTTAAACAGGTTAGCATATTGTTTCTGCCTTTTCGCATAGTGATTCATATTGTTGGTTGTTCATACTATTAAAGCATTAGGTTCGTTGTTTTTTTTCCTAGATCCAATAGCATTCACTATGCCTTACTTGGTTGCAGTCTTGCTGCACAGGAACGTCTGAATCGGATTACTCAGTTTGTAAATGAAATGACTCTTACTGGTTCTTTTCTCCCGCCTAAACTAGATGATCAAACAAATGAAAATGATGACACCCTAGAGAGGGGGTCTTTTAATGATTGGATGGCGTTGTGCA